>NC_081411.1:857068825-857096325 GCF_030272615.1 Cryptomeria japonica
TGGATATACACAGATGTACATTTATATGTATATATACATATATGTGTGTACACACACACATATATGTATGTATATATGTGTGTGTGTGTGTATGTATGTGTGTGTACATATATATACATATGTATGTATATATATGTACATATGTATATACATACATACACACACACTGATGCATGTATGTACACACACACATATATGTATGTTTGTATGTATGTGTACACTTGAACAGAACAAAGAAGTGGCAAGACAAGTGCAAGAACTCCTAGATCAAAATCTGATAAGAAAAAGTATAAGTCCTTGTGCAGTACCTGCAGTTTTAGCACCCAAGAAAGGAGTCACATGGAGATTATGCACAGATTCCAGAGCCATTAATAGAATCACTATCAGGTATAGATTTCCTATTCCAAGGATTGAGGATTTGATGGAATGTTTGGGAGGTGCAAAGTATTTTAGAAAAATTGACCTCAAAAGTGGTTATCACCAGATTAGGATAAAAGAAGGTGATGAATGGAAAACAACCTTCAAAACAAATGAGGGTCTTTATGAGTGGCTAGTTATGCCATTTGGTCTTTCTAATGCCCCAAGTACATTCATGAGACTCATGAATGAAGTGTTGCATGATTTCATTGGTAAATTTGTAGTGGTGTACTTAGATGACATTCTAATTTTTTAGTAAAACTCAAGAAGAGCATTTGAAGAATCTTAGAATTGTTTTGAACAAATTGTATGATGAACAACTGACAATCAATTTGGAAAAGTGTGATTTTATGAAACAGGAGTTGGTTTATCTTGTCTTTATGATCTCAGGTGGAGATTTGAAAATGGATAAAACCAAGGTGGAACCCATCACAAATTGGCCTACACCCAAATCAGCAAGTGATTTTTGAAGTTTTCATGGTTTAGCACAGTTCTACAGGAAGTTCATCAGAGGGTTTATTGAAATTTGTGCACCAATGCTTGATACTATAAAAGGTGGAGCTAAGGTAAAGTTTTAGTGGATAAGGGGTTTGAACTTTTGAAAACCAAGGTTGCTTCTCAACCAATGCTTATACTTCCTAGTTTTGACAAGTTATTTATTATTGAATGTGATGCTAGTATTATTGCAGTAGGTGCAGTGTTGAGTCAGGATAATAGGCATGTAGCTTTGTTTAGTGAAAAGTTGAATGATGCTAAAAAGAAGTACTCTTCCTATGATTTGGAACTCTATGCTTTAGTTCAAGCACTTAGAAAGTGGAGACATTATTTGCTTCCAAAGGAGTTTGTTGTTTATACAGATAATCAGGTTTGAGTTTCTTGAATTCACAAGATAAGTTAAATCATAGGCATGTTAAATGGGTTGAGTTCTTACAGTCATACACTTTTACTCTTAAGCACAAGAAAGGACAATGCAATAAAGTAGCAGATGCTTTGAGTAGAAGGCTTCTAATAGTGCAGGAAGTACAGGTTCAGAGTATTGGCATAGAATGCTTCAAAGGAATGTATCCTAATGATGAAGATTTTGCAGCCATCTATAAGGTTTGCCAAGCATTTGATAATTCTTTTCATAGTGAATATGTTGATTATACTTTACAAAATGGTTTGATGTTTAAAGGTGGGCAGCTATGTGTTCCTAAAAGCTCATTGAGGGAGAATATGATCCAAGGAAAGCACAATGGGTGTTTGAGTGGACATTTTGGTCTCAACAAAAAATTGGAGTTGGTGCAACGTTTCTATTATTGGCCTAAAATGCAGCGAGATGTTAGAAGGTATGTGGAGCAATGTATGATTTGTTAGAAAGCAAAAGGTAATGCTTCTAATGCCGGTCTTTATTAGCCTCTTCCAATTCCTACAAGGCCTTGGGAATGTGTTTGCATAGATTTTGTGGTACGATTACCTAAGACTCAAGCTGGTTTTGATAGCATTTTTGTGATTTTGGATAGATCTAGTAAAATGGCACACTTTATCCCTTGCAAGACTACACATGATGCTAGTCATATAGCCTATTTTTTTTTCAAGGAAGTGATTAGAATCCATGGTTTACCTTCTAGTATTGTTTCTGATAGAGATGTTAAGTTTCTTGGCCATTTTTGGAAGACATTGTGGAAAAGATTGGGTACTAATCTTTCTTTTGGTTCAGCTTATCACCCACAGATTGATGGCCAAACTGAGGTGGTCAATAGGACTCTTGGCAGCCTCTTAAGGTGTTTGACAAAGGTGTAGACACTTAAAAATAATTATTTTTGATTATTTTTAATTCCTCACATAATTAATTAATTAATTATGTTAATTCAAATTCTCTTCAATATTAATTAAATATAATTAATATTGTCACTATACTATGTGACTGATTTATTTAATAAATCAATCCCTTTCTTTATTCTTCTAAAAAATTAAATCCTCACAAATCTTCCTCTTGGCTAATTAATTTCAATTAATTAGTTAACCTACATGATTCCTACAAATCATCTTCTTAATTCATCATTAACTTAATAAATTCTTCTCGAAACTCCTTAAACTCACTTAACCTTATTCTTCTAATTTTTAATTCCTTCCACTCCTTCTCTCTCCTAATCAAATCCTCCTACAACTCCTAATCCCACCTAAAATTTCTTCTAATCCCCCTCCTAATGAGTTGCTAATGGTTAATCATCATGATTAGCCACAAAGTCAACCCCTTGTCCCTTCCATCCAACCACCAGCTTTTAATGCTCCTTTCCTAGGAGAATGTGAGATTTTTGAAATCTCACAATCCTCTAGGCATCTCCTCTCCCAAGGAATTTTTAATTCCTTCTTATTCCTCTAATCCCCATGATTATCCCTTTTTGGAGAATTTTAAATTCCTCCTCCCCATTCTTCAAGGAATGTCACATCCCTTGCTCCTCTCAAGGCACATTGGGAAGTCTTCCCAATGCACCTTGCTCTTCTCAAGGTACCTTGGGAAGTCTTCCCAATGTACCTTGAGGAGTGTGGAGACAAGAAATGCCTTTAAGGCATATCTCTTGGTCTCCACACCCTCTCTTGGGCCTTGTGGGAGCTCACAAGCAATCCTAGCCCTTCATCTTGAATCCATCCTAGCCATCCATTTTTCCTCTCCTATTCCTAAAAATTGAGAGTGTCATCCCTTCATTCTTCATCTCCAAGTTTAGTAATCCTATGCTATCCTTTTGAGCCCAGGAAATCATCTTGGCAACCTTATCATGTTCAAATCATATCTCATCCACACTTGATCATCTCATCCTTATCATCTTCCAAATCCATTCCCTTTGTGCATAACATTGGAGAGCCATCCACATCAAGCAAGAAAGAGGAGCACATCAAGTGGAGCATCATCCAAGGGTGCCTTCACTTCATCAAGCTCCATCCGAAGGAGAAGGTAAAAGGATTGTGTGAGGTATATGCATTTTTATTATTCATGTTTTCATACATTTCAAATTATGTCTTTGATTTCATATGCTTCACGTTTGATTTGCATGCTTATTAACTAATCCACCTCACAAGTCTTTTCCCCTCTTCATTCTGGCACACCCGGTGGGACCCACGTTCCTGAATTTAACCTATTTTTGCAAATTTTTGTGAGTTTTTGTCGCAGGTTCCGCTTCAGCACGAAAACTCGTACGAGTTCCCATCTAACATAGAACGACTCTGTTTCTTTTGTCGTATGGACTACTAAAAAAACTCGTACGGCTTGGGATTTGTCGTACGAGCCTGCAGAATGACTCGTACGAGTTTCTGTTTTTGTTTACTCGTATAAAAATAGAGAGTTTTTTTTTAGCAGTTTTTAGCTTTCTGTCCTCTGTATTGAAACTCGTATGAATTTCTGTCTTACGTAGTACGAGTTTTTGTGTTCTGTCATATGGTTGTCTGGGATTTGTCGTACGAGCCTATAGAATGACTTGTACGAGTTTCTGTTTCTATTTACTCATATAAAAACAAAGTGTTTTTTTTTTTTTTTTCTTAACAGTTTTTGGAGGTTTTTCCAAATTTCAGACAGTCAAATTTCAGGGCTTTTTCAGGATCAAGAGTTTTTGGATGTTTTGACAGGCTAACAAGTGTTTGCAGATCTCATTTGTCAAAGGATTAGTCAATCAAATCTATGCTTGTCAAAGACTTCATTTTGAAACTACTAACCAAGTGGTGTTGCAGGTTGCCTTGGAGATTCGATTAAACTGCGTGTTTTTGATTTTTAGGCACTTAGGCTTAATTAGGGGGATAAATGAATGTCTTGTGTTTGTGGAAAGTGTGAAAGTAGGAGAGTATGCTCTTTTCTATCTAGACAATCAGAAATCCAGACCTTTGACACTTTTTCTATCTGTTTAGCGCGACTGTCTACAAATCTACTCTGTTATTTCCTCTGTTTAATTTAGGAATTTAAAAACAAATTTATTCTATTTTTTCACCATATCTGCTTTATCTTCACTCCATTTTCCTCCAAAATTCACTAGATCCCCCGCATTGCCATTTTGCACATTTCCTTCCTAGGGGACCTTATCCCAAAATCCACTTTTTGAAGCCCAAAATCCCACATTTCTCTATTTTTAGGGTTTGTCGTAACTCCTTCCACTTTTACCCAATCACCTCCAAATTTTCCCACATTGTCTATCTCCAACTTTTGCTTCTTTGTCCCTCTTGGACAAATTTTTCCATTCCTTCACCTCTCCTCCAAAATCCCCATTTTATGTTTGCCTATCCCTTGGAAAGTGGCAAAAACCTAGTCAAACCCCATTTACCCATCAAAGCTTCCTCCAAATCCACATTTGTCATTAGTAAAAAAGTTTTTATTCATGTTTTTCTACTTATTCCCAAAATTTCAAAAAAATTAATATTTTTGTCATTTTGTTGTCTTTTGCAGGACGCTTGTTGAAGACTCCATTTTTCAAAACTACTAATCAAGTTGTTTTGCAAATTGCCTAAGAAATCTAACCAAACATTGTGTTTTCTTAATCTTTTATTCTAGGCACCTAGATCTTAATTAGGGGTAAAAGAACTCTTGCTTTTTGTGTTTGAGGAAAGTCTAGAGGTAGGAGAGTATGCCCTTGTCTACATAGACAATTAGAAATCCCGACCCTCTAACATTTTCTTGTTTGATTGCATGCTTACTCTTAGCGAGCCTGCCCTCCCAACTTGTTCTTTGAGAAGCTAATAGGGGAACGACCCAAGTGAGTACACCCAGACTTGGGGTTTCCAACTCACTATAATAAATAGGCCATTGACTACGAAAGGGTTAATGGTTGGGGCTATATGAGAGTTCACTCTCACATTGGGTGCTTAGTAAGATCCTAGATATCTCAATCATGCTTGCATGACTACTAAGTTCTTGGTGCTTTGTTGGGCTATAGGCCTCAATTGCACTTGCGCAACTTCGAAGGGTAGCTCCTAACGAGAAGACTTACTAAACACCTTGTTCATAGTGGCCAAAAACCTTCTAGTCATTGGTGCAGGAGGTTGGACCTCCGAAGCCGCCCATATTTTTATGGCCCTTAGTAGAGACTCAAAGTTCGCCATGAGGAGTTTTCATGGGAATTGATGCTTGGCTACCCCGAGAAGTGAGTGTCGTGGAGGAGAGCCAGTGGGGTCAAGCATCTAAGTGTCCGCTTTGCGTAAGCGTAGCTGGGAAACCAATTGGGATCCAATTACTATTGTCCTTGCCAGCCTTAAGAATGTTGTGTATGAGAATGAGTGTCTTTGAGATAATATGCATTTGATCATTGTGTTTGCTTTGTTTGGTACATACTTGCCAAGAGTAGACTAAAGATACATCACTATCCCCAAACACTTTGCAAAAAAAAAAAACACTTGTCAAGACACAAACAATTGTCCAGGTCATTGCCCACACAAAGTCCAAAATTGCGTCAAAGCTCCATCTATCCCATATTTCATAAGCCCAAGAGAGAAGCTAAGAGTCTGTCCTCTCCATCAACATTCAAGTTTGTCCTTTGAAACACCAACCATCATCCAAAGCAGGGTGGTCGTGTCCCTTCATATAGCTTGCCATTCGAATCGATCCTCCATTGAGTCATGTTCATGCCAAGAACAACCTAGTCATCAAGTTTCTTCCAAGTCATCACTATCATACCTCCTCCATTAATCATCCTCAAATTTCCTAAGGACTTAGCACATCAAATCAATCTCCCACCGTTATCAAATCAATTATCAAAATCCAAATCCAATCATCCTCGAAGTTTACATGCCTTGTGAAGTTTCATTTAGACCTCATCATTAATCAATTGGCTCTCGTGCTTGAAGAAGAATCCTCTCCAAGTACCTTTTGCCTAATCCTTTTTGAGTTGATCAAGACTCTTAACTCATGTTTTTACTTTGCTTAGGGTCATTAGTCAACCCTTGGTACAAGAAAGGCTTTATGATCATCAATCCAAGGTCTAAATTCTACCCAACTTGGTCATCACCTTGCTTATGGTTGCATCCACCACTTAAAGTCCTCATCCAAAGGCTAAGGTGTCAAATCCTAATCAAATCCAGGCTCTAATCCAAGAACCCCACCAATCAACAAAATCCCTTGTCATAAAAGACAAAATCCAAAATTCCACAAATATCTTGCTAAGTCCTTTCATCACAAAATTTCCTCCTCCAAATGTTTCTAAGGTTATTCGTGTATGGTCACAAATCGATCCCAAAAGAGAAAGATAGTTGAACAACAATATGGCATGTCGGACATTAGTGTCCTATATGAAGATCCTACACAAAGTGGGCAACCTAGCAATCAAGATCAAAGCCAAAATCCTAACATGGTTAGCCAAGATGAACTCTCTCCGGAAGTGCAAACTTTCCTAGCGGATGCTTATAACCAAGAGATGATGGAAAAGTTTATTCAACACAATCCTACTACACTTCTGAAAACTCTCCTTGAAAATGGAGCTCAACTTCCGCTTGAATTTAATAGATCCGCTCTCGCCCAACAACCACAAGGAGACCTCACTCCCACACAAAGTGCTGCACCTATTATTCAAACTCAATCAATTTCAGCCCCATCAATCATCCAAGCTCAATCAATGCCACCCGCGGCACCTCCCACTGTGGTCTCCATCCCACCTTCTTCCTCCTTACCATCTATACCACTATCAAATCTGATCTCATCTATTCTCCAACACACTTCTATACCACCTCCTTCCATTCAACCACATATTTCTATTCCACAAACTTCCCTTCCTGCCAACAATGTCGCAAGTTTTATCTGGGTCGTACTCAATCCTGTCACAATAGTTTGTGGACCGCAACCAACTATCACTCAAACCCCGGCAACATCGGTCATCACATCTCATGTTCTCACCTCTTCCTCATATCAATATATTGGTGGTGGTGCACCTTCTTTGGCTCATCCAATTCTTGGGACAAATACAATCCATCATTATCAAAGTCCACAACAGGACCTCATCAAGGAAATTCAAGACATGAAAAATATCATTAAGGACATGAAAGAAAGGACTAATAAAAGGAAAACTTACTCATTCAAAGAGTTTTGCCCTTGTCCTTACGACCTGTCTATATCGATTGCCCATTACCCCTTGGGATTTGAGATCCCCAAGTTCACCAACTATGAAGGCAAAGGAGACCCCCGCGACCATGTTCGATAATTCTACATCTTATGCCAAGAAGTCTCCTATAGTGACCTTTATCTTCGTAGAATCTTTCCCAAGAGTCTCACAAAAGATGCCCTGGCATGGTTCTCATCTCTAACATGAGGTTCCATTGTCTCATTTCCAGACTTGGCAGAAAAATTTATGGCCCACTATGCTTACAACATGGTTAATGATGTTTCTATGATGGACCTATGAAATACAAAACAAAGGCCCGGAGAAACCTTTGCCAATTTCCTACAAAGATGGCGACATCTAATCAAGAAATTCTAGTGGGACATGCCAAAACAACATCAAATTGAACTATTTCAAAAGAACTCGGTACCTGAACTTTCGAGACCCTTAATATCTCAATGTATCAAATCCTTCCAAAAATTGACCGATAAGGGCCTCGCCCTCGAACGTGTCTTGTTGGAAGAAGAAACCTTGAAACATTACAAGAAGTTGACACAAAGTTCTCCCTCTTATCATAATGACAAGCCAAAATTCTAGTCTAAAAACAAAAACGTGGTCAATGATGGTGTAACTGATGCAAAGCGGGTCCAAACCGTGGCTAGTCCCCCAAAATCCACCACCAATAATCATCAATTCAATCAAAATCAATCCCAAAAACCTCACAACAGTGTATCAATCCAGGGACAACCACCCTGATTGAATAACAAAACCCCAAGAGACTTCACTCCTCTAGCTGAGCCTATGGAAATGGTGTTTCAAAAACTTGTCCAAGTAGGTGCAGTGGTTTTTCCAATTACTCGCCTGTTTGACCCCAATCAACCTAAACCAAGATGGTATAATGAAACTGAGTATTGTGAATACCATCGCATCAAGGGACATGATACATGAAAGTGTATGAAACTGAAGATCTACATACAATATCTCATTGATAGAGGTGAGATTGAAGTAGCAAATGCAAAACCTGGTAATAAAAATGACAAACTCAAAATGTACCAGGAACCCTTCCCGAAGCATGATAAAGGAAAAGGCTCATCATCTAACACAATGGGTTATGACTATGCTAATCACATAACCGGCTTTGATTTTTTAGTAGGTCGCATTGAACCTGCGAACACTCATGTCAATGTCATAACCATCCAAGGAGTTAATCCTCCTTCTTCCCAAAGCAGACCAAATCCTGCTAGGATAGTCATTCAAGGCACCACGCCTTCCACCTCCCATTTCCACAATGACTACAATGTAACTACGCATCGAGGTAAAATCACCATCCAAGGAGTCCCTCCCCCACCAAACCCCCCACCCGTGTCTTCCACTCGCCGATATGACCTCCTTGACCAACTTGGGAAGACCCCCGCACAGATCTCCATTTTGGAACTTCTTAAGACTTCCCCGGTCCATAAAGAAATTTTGGAACAATCCTTTCTTGAATCACGTATTCCTGATAACATCAACACCACCCAATTCCAATCCCTCATTGGAAACCTTGCTACCCAACAGCACCTGGTATTTACCTCCAAAGATGCTCCCATAGATGAAGACCATAACAAACCTTTGCACATCGAAGCTCTTATCCACAAACACAAGGTCAAACATATTTTGATAGACGGTGGATCCAGGCTTAATCTGTGTACATACAAATTAATAAAACAATTGGTACTTTCTGAGGATCTGGTAGACACACCAGGAAGCATCACAATAAAGGCATATGATGATGTGAAAAGAGTTTCAAAAGGGCATGATCACCTTACCTCTTCAAGTGGGCCCCATTACAATTGAAACCCCTTGCCAAGTACTAGATCTTGATCTCCCCTACAAAATTCTCCTCGGGCGGCCATGGATTCATTCCTTGCAGGTCGTACCCTCCACCTATCACCAATGCATCAAATTCAACTATAATGGAAGAGAGATCACTATCAAAGGTGATCCCCAACCTTTTCAATATTGCAAGCTATTAGAGGAGAAGCATTTGTATCATTGTCCACTAAATAGACCCTCACCAATGCCTCCATCTAACACATCAAATGTTGCCTCCACTTCATCCCAACCAGATAATCAAATCAAGATCTTGGACAATGGTTCTGGAGAATACAAATTGGAGGACATCTTATTAATAGGCAACCTCCCTCTCTCTCCTAAGTCTTTTGGCAAACCAAAAGAGCTCAAAAAGGACCCAAAACCAGTCATGCAATGACAAAATATCACCTTCTAGCAATGGGGCCCACTTGATGAGGAGAGCCTTGAAGCAGATGTTTCTTCCTAGTTGTACCAGGAAGAGGATGATGATCCAGCAAAAATATCCAAAAAAATGTACCCAAAAGCATTTGCCATAGTTGAAAGAATGGGTTACAAAGGACACGGCCTGGGACCAGAGGAGAAAGGAAGAAAAGAACCCATAAATCCTATCTCCTACAGATACAATAGAGGCTTGGGGTACACCCCAGTGCCTAAGATTACAATTGCTGGTGCCCCTTCTAGTCCTTCTTCGGATATCGAAAGCGTTGACGAAGAGGAATTCCATGAAATGCCTTATGAATATGAGAAAGATATCTTCTTTGACACTTACATCAATACCATCACCCCCGTAACCCCTCCCATTTCACACAAGCTGCATCTTGTCCATCCTGAACTCATTGACTGGGGCCAATGAGACAAACCCACTTTAGATATCTGCATCGACAATAATACTCTTAATGCTTTCCTGACGGCATGAAACCTGGAAGATTGTAACAGAATCGAGGGTATTCAACTACACGAAAAGGGATACTTTGGTAGTCAGGTCAATGCCCTTAGCCACAAAAAAGATAATAAAAGGAAAAGACATGATTCCCTAGGTGAAAACCTCCCTCAGGCACCTTTGGATGAACAAAAAATAAAAACAAAGGGCGCATCCGAAAGTGAAAACTTGGAAAAGGCACTTGACGATGAGGGACTTGACCTCCCTACCATTGGTTACCTTGCACAGGACAAATCAAATTTGCTGATAGAAGAAATAGACAACATCAACATGGGCACCGAAGTCATTCTGAAAAATGTGCTGATTGCCAAATCCCTCACAGAAATAGAGAAACAAGACTTCATCAACTTCCTTACAGAGGTAAAAATCAATTTTGCATGGTCCTATTCCGATATGCCAGGGTTGGATCCTACCTTGGTGGTTCACAATCTCGCTGTCCGTCCAGATGCAAAACTTGTAAAACAAAAATTATGCAAAATGCACCCACATATTGCACTCTTGGTCAAAGCAGAACTCCAAAAGATGTTAGATGCAGAATTCATCAAACCAATAGACTACGCTGAATGGGTCTCCAACATTGTACCTATCGGCAAACCTGCCGAGGGCATCCGCATCTGCACAGATTTCTAAGATCTAAATAGAGCTTGTCCTAAAGATGATTTCCCGCTCCCAAATATAGATGTGATTGTGGACCTTACAGTAGGGCATGATATGCTGTCACTTATAGATGGATTTTCAGGATATAACCAAATCAGGATTGGAGACGAGGACTAGCATAAAACTGCATTCACAACACCATGGGGGACTTTCTGTTATCGGGTCATGCCTTTTGGCCTAAAAAATGCTGGAGCTACATACCAACTTGCCATGATGACATTTTTTCATGACCTCTTACACAAAATTATGGAGGACTATGTGGATGATCTACTAGGCAAATATAAGACAAGGCAAGAACACATTTCCATTCTAAAGCAGATCTTTGAAAGATTAGAAAAATACAAACTATGCATGAATCCCAAAAAGTGTGTGTTTGGAGTCACATCAAAAAAATTGTTAGGATTCATTGTTTCTCGCAGAGGCATCGAGGTCAACCTGCCAAAAGTAAAAGCTATCATGGAAATGCCTCCACCAAAAACTCGCAGATAACTACACAGTCTCCAAGAAAAACTCCAATCTGTTAGACACTTAATTTCACAACTAGTAGATAAATGCCATCCATTCGCACATCTCCTGTGCAAGGACACAAAATTCAAATGGGACTACTTATGCCAAAAGGCCTTTGAGAAACTGAAAGAATATCTAGCGTCACCTCTAGTGTTGATGCCTCCTACTCTTGGAAAACCCCTTATTTTGTATATATGTGCTACTGCAGTGGCATTGGGGGCATTATTGGCACAAACAGATGACCAAGGGAAAGAACATTCCGTTTACTACATCAGTTGAACACAAGTAGGATATGAACTCAATTATACCCCCATTGAAAGAGCATGTTTGGCATTAGTGTTCAGCATACAGAAACTACGTCACTATATGCTAAACAACAAGACAAAACTAATTGCTAAAATTGATCCACTTAAATATCTCCTGTCAAAAGCTGTTCTCACTGGTAGAACCGCCAAATGGGTCATGCTCTTAAGTGAGTTTGACATCGAATATGTGGATAGAAAGTAAATCAAGGGACAGGTCATCACAGATCAGTTGGCTAAAGCTCTGCTTCTAGGTGACCATCCTCTTCTCACAGAATTACCAGATGAGTTCATTATGACCATTTCCACATCCTCCACATGGAAATTATACTTTGATGGCTCCTGCACCCAAAATGGATTGGGGGCAAGAATATTATTGGTCACACCTCAAGGAGATGGCATCCCAAAATCATACAAGATAGCCTTTGCATGTACCAACAACATAGCAGAATATGAGGCCCTTATCACAGGTTTGTGTTTGGTTGTCCACTGGAAAATAAAAGAATTACAAATCTATGGCGATTCCCAGCTCATCATAAAACAAGTCAATGATGAATACCAGACAAAAGATGATAAAATCCTTCCCTACCGCACCATGGTTGAAGATCTTAAGCCACATTTTATGACAATCAAGTTTGATCAAATCCCATGAACAAACAACAGGGTCGCAGATGCAATGGCCACCATTGGCTCCCTCCTTCAAATGCCAACACACAGTCAGAAATGTGAGCTCTTGGTTGAGCAATTGTTTATACCGGAATATGACCTACCAGAGTCTGAAATGGTGTGTGTTCTCATTGGACCCGAGTCCCCTTGGTACCAAGAAACCTTCACTTTCCTCAAAGACAACACCATTCCCCCACATCTCACCAAAACCCAACAACAAACATTCATTCGCCGATGTGCTCGTTACACCATCCTTGGAGACACCTTGTTTAGAAGGCATTTTGATGGTTCCCTCCTAAGGTGTTTAGATAGACAAGAAGTGGAGTGGGCATTACGTGAAGTACACGAGGGCATCTGTGGGGCACACTCAAGTGGGCTCACATTGGCTAAAAACCTTTTGAGAATAGGATACTATTGGCCTAAAATGGAAGTAGATACACATAACTATGTGAAGAAATGCATCCCTTGCCAACAACATGGCGACAAGATTCATGCACCGTCATAAGAACTGCAACCATTTATTACACCATGGCCCTTCTCGCAGCGGGGGCTCGATCTCATTGGGAAAATCCACCCCTCATCTTCCAATGGACATAAATTCATTATCACTACCACCGAGTATTTCACCAAGTGGGTAGAGGCTATCCCTCTTACTTTTACCACTGGTAAGAAGATATCCAAATTCATCCTGAATTACCTGATATGTCGATATGGCATTCCAACAGTTATTATCACAGATAATGGCAAACAATTTAAAAACTAGGATGTCAAAGAACTCTGCCAAAAATTCAACATCCAACATTGCTTCCCCACCCCATATTATCCCCAAGGCAATGGCCAAGCTGAGGCTTCTAATAAAACCCTAATCAAAATCCTCAAAATGATAATCAATGAAGCTGGCCGTGATTGGCACCTCCAACTCCATCCCGCTTTGTGGGCCTACCGCACCTCCATCCACACCCCCATAGGTGCCACCCTTTATTCCCTAGTCTTTGGCTCCGAAGCCATCCTTCCCCTTGAGATTGAGATCCCCTCTCTAAGGGTATCGTTGCAAAACATCCTACCAAAGGAAGAATATAGAATTGCCCACTTACAAGAGCTAGAATTATTAGATGAAAGGCGCCTCAAGGCCTTGAACCATCTCTGGATATATCAGAATTGCTTGCGTATGAGTTATCACAAAAAATTCAGAACCCAAGAATTCCAAGTTGGTGATCTTGTCCTCATGGAGAATTAGAAAAATCTACAAGAAAGAGAAAAGAAAGGCAAGTTCGAGCCTAATTGGCTTGGACCATATGTAATCATAGCAAAATATGGATTAGGAGCTTATTAGTTGGCTACTCCTGAAGGCGATCCTTTAGATGATCCAATGAATATCATGCACCTCAAAAGATTTTATGCTTAGTCCTCAGAAAGTCTTAAATTGTCAAAAAAATCAAGAAAAAAAAAAAAAAAAAGAAGCGAAAAAAATCCTGAAAAAATCGTCACTTTGGTGAAAACCTGGCAAACAGGCTTTACGCTGGGGCATCCTTTTCTTCTTCTATCTTCTACACGTTGCCAAAATGTAGACACTTAAAAATAATTATTTTAATTATTTTTAATTCCTCACATGATTAATTCTTATTCTGATCATATCTTATACAGGATGAATCCTTCCCGAAACCAGACGTTGTGATCAGTCATGTCTTATATAGGATGAATCATTCTTGAAACCAGATGCTCTGATCATGTCTTATACAAGATGAATCCTTCCTAAAATTAGATGTTGTGATCATTCATGTCTTATACAGGATGAATCCTTCCTGAAACCAGATGCTCTGATCATGTCTTATATAGGATGAATCCTTCCTGAAACTAGACGTTGTGATCAATCATGTCTTACACGATGAATCCTTCCTGAAACCAGACACTCTGATCATGTCTTATACAAGATGAATCCTTCCTGGAACCAGACGTTGTGATCAATCATGTCTTATACAAGATGAATCCTTCTTGAAACCAGATGTTGTGATCAATCATGTCTTATACGAGATGAATCCTTCCTGAAACCAGACGCTCTGATCATGTCTTATACAGGATGAATCATTCTTGAAACCAGATGTTGTGATCAGTCATGTCTTATACAGGATGAATCCTTCCTAAAACCAGATTTTGTGACCAATTTAGCAATCAAGAGCTGGGGCATCCTATCGAATCAATATCATCATCAAAGAACAAGATTATTCTTTGAATCAACGCATCATCACACCTCGCTTCAAAGAGGGGCAAAATGTAGACACTTAAAAATAATTATTTTTGATTATTTTTAATTCCTCACATAATTAATTAATTAATTATGTTGATTCAAATTCTCTTCAATATTAATTAAATATAATTAATATTGTCACTATACTATGTGACTGATTTATTTAATAAATCAATCCCTTTCTTTATTCTTCTAAAAAATTAAATCCTCACAAATCTTCCTCTTGGCTAATTAATTTCAATTAATTAGTTAACCTACATGATTCCTACAAATAATCTTCTTAATTCATCATTAACCTAATAAATTCTTCTAGAAACTCCCTAAACTCACTTAACCTTATTCTTCTAATTTTTAATTTCCTCCACTCCTTCTCTCTCCTAATCAAATCCTCCTACAACTCCTAATCCCACCTAACATTTCCTCTAATCCCCCTCCTAATGAGTTGCTAATGGCTAATCATCATGATTAGCCACAAAGTCAACCCCTTGTCCCTTCCATCCAACCACCAGCTTTTAATGCTCCTTTCCTAGGAGAATGTGAGATTTTTGAAATCTCACAATCCTCTAGGCATCTCCTCTTCCAAGGAATTTTTAATTCCTTCTTATTCCTCTAATCCCCATGATTATCCCTTTTTGGAGAATTTTAAATTCCTCCTCCCCATTCTTCAAGGAATTTCACATCCCTTGCTCCTCTCAAGGCACATTGGGAAGTCTTCCCAATGCACCTTGCTCTTCTCAAGGTACCTTGGGAAGTCTTCCCAATGTACCTTGAGGAGTGTGGAGACAAGAAATGCCTTTAAGGCATATCTCTTGGTCTCCACACCCTCTCTTGGGCCTTGTGGGAGCTCACAAGAAATCCTAGCCCTTCATCTTGAATCCATCCTAGCCATCCATTTTTCCTCTCCTCTTCCTATAAATTGAGGGTGTCATCCCTTCATTCTTCATCTCCAAGTTTAGTAATCTTATGCTGTCCTTTTGAGCCCAGGAAATCATCTTGGCAACCTTATCATGTTCAAATCATATCTCATCCACATTTGATCATCTCATCCTTATCATCTTCCAAATCCATTCCCTTTGTGCACAACATTGGAGAGCCATCCACATCAAGCAAGAAAGATGAGCACATCAAGTGGAGCATCATCCAAGGGTGCCTTCACTTCATCAAGCTCCATCCGAAGGAGAAGGTAAAAGGATTGTGTGAGGTATATGCATTTTTATTATTCATGTTTTCATGCATTTCAAATTATGTCTTTGATTTCATATGCTTCCACATTTGATTTGCATGCTTATTAACTAATCCACCTCACAAGTATTTTCCCCTCTTCAAAAGGAATATGGACAAAGTGGGGATCATCTCATCCATTAGGCAGAATTTGCATACAATGATAGTGTTAATAGGTCCATTGGTAAGAGTCCCTTTGACATTGTTTATGGTATGCACCCAAGGGGTGTCATGGAGTTAAGGGATCTTGGTAACATGCAACAAAAGAGTGGTATAGAAGATGACATGGCTCTATCAATGAAGGAAGTTCATGAGAAAGTGAGAAAAACTCTTCAAGATACCTCACAAAAGGTGAAAGCTAGAGTGGATGCATCAAAGAGGGATGTTCAATTTTTAGTTGGGAACTTTGTGATGGTGCATTTGAACAAGTCTATATTGCAAAATGGATTTCCCAGCAAGCTCCAAATGAGGTGGATAGGTCCTTGCAAGATATTGGCTAAGTATGGTTCTAATGCATATAAAATTGATTTGCCTACTGATGTTTCTTTGTCTCTTATTTTCAATGTTTCAGATTTGGTGGCATTGAAAGGTCAGCTTCCTAAGGAGGATGATAGAGTTTTAGATGTTCACAAGTCACTTTTAGACCTGCCTTTACCTCCTCCCTCCATTCCTCAAACTGAAAAGGTGTTGGACTCAAGAGTTTACAAGAGGACTCGCCATCAAGTGTACATGGAGCATCTCATCAAGTGGAAAGATAAACCACTTTCAGAAGCCACTTAGGTACATGATTTTGACTTTTCTAAGTCTAGGATTCCTTCTTCTTTTCTTCCTCAAGGAGTCACATGTCTTCTTTGTCTTTGGGGGAGTATGGTGCAGGAGCACCTAGTCATGCTTTACTCTCCATTTTTAGTATTTTCATGCTTAAGTGTTCGTAAGTCTTGTAATAGGTTTTGAATTTTTTCATAGGTTGTTTTTAGTCATTTCATGAGTGTTTGATCTCATTTTGTGCTTTAGAGATCAATTTTTTCTTCTTAGGGCTTGAATTGTCAATTTTGTGCTTCTAGGCCTAAAAGGGCTAAAAAGTGGAAAATTGCCTTATAGGCTTAGGCATGCTTTGGAAAGATTTGAAACATGTTTATAAAGTGTTTTTAATCATTTATGGGTGATTTTGGAAGGTTGGTTGTGTTAGGTTGCTCAAATTGCCATTTGGAGCAACAAAAGTTCTCATTTTGCTTGTAAAAGTTGTCATTTTAGACACTTTTTGGTAAAAATAAGACAAAATTGCCTTATGCCCATATAGGACTTGATAAATACCTCCAAATACTATATATATTCCTCCCTCTTCTTTTTATAAGGTTGGCTTTTGTACTTTCTAAAAAAAATCAATTGAAAGGGCAACAATTTCATGTTTTTTCTCATATTTTGCACTCCATTTGTATAGCAGCCCATACTGGGACTCCTCATTTCAGTACTATACCTTTTGTGCAGTGATTTTCTTGTATATTCAATGCTCTTCATGTAATTAGATTTCAGGTTTTGTGTTTGGAAGTTGGTTGTACAAAAAAGTTTCATTTTTGCTCCTTGGCTACCTTGTCAAGGGTTTTGGCCTCCAAAATACATCAACTTGTCTAATTCTAGGTTTGGGCTCCCATGGATGGACTTAGAAAAGTTGTATGGCTCATTTATAGTGTATATAATTCATCTTTTGATCAGGCTTGCGCAAAGGAAGTGTTTTTGAGTTCATGCTAGGCAAGTTGGAGATGAACTTGGCTAGTAAATTTGAAAAAGACTCAAATAAGTTTGTGCTCAGAGGTCAATTGAGTGAAAAAACTTAAGGAATATGTTTGCACTAGTTTCCTTGGATTTTTAGAAGCATTTTGAGCTCTAAAAAATACTCATTTCACCTTGCAAATGTGTCAAATTGTGGCTGGCAACAAGTACCCAGTTTTGGGGAATTTAATGTCTTTTGCATCCAAAGTTGATAAACAAACATATTCATGCTTGGAATATTGTGAAAAGTGTTGGAAAAGTGTTTGAATATTTTTACATGCTTTGGTGAAGTTAATTATGAAGTTCTAACCCTTCAAAGTGCAACAAAAATAGTGAATTAACAGTGACAATGCTCAAAACAGTCATTTTTCTACCTTTTTCAGTTTGCATAGCAAGTGCTTGTCATAATGTCATGCAAGGAAGAGTTGGAGACTTGTTCTAAATAATGGTTCAGAGGCTCTAAAATAATTTAGAGGCTTGGTTTGTGGTTTAGAGGAGACATCCTTTGTTACTTGAGCAAAATCCTCTCAAAACCCTCTTTTCTTGCCTAAAATTGTGGACATCAATTAAACCACCTTCTCAAGAGCTAAGAGCTCAAAAATATTTGAGTTCAGACCTGGTATACACCTTTCAATTCGATTTCCTAGTTTTTATTTGCCATCATTGCACCATATAAGAAAATTTCACTCAAATTAGGCCTCCATGGGCTAGTAGCCTTTTAGCCTTGTTTTGCTAAAAAGTGAACCCGGTTGCCTCATTGATGTTAGAACCTTCCAAATTCTTGAAGGAAAGTTTAAATACACCTAATGGGCCTAATTAAATCAATAATGATAGAAAAGACAACATTTTGGGGTGTGGACCTATGGTGGAGGATTTGAGTAACTTTGAGGAAGCAAGCTAGAACAATGTTGCATAACACACAATAGGGTGGTTGTTTGAGGAGAGGTCTGGGTGTTAGAGTTTGATGTTTCCAAACACTAATTGAATACGAAACAAAAACCATATCCTTGGGTCCACTTAAAAAATTAAACCAATTTAGGCTTATTGAGTAACTTCTCACTCAATCTCCCTATCAATATATATATACATACTCTCTCTCTCTCTCTCTCTCTCTCTCTCTCTCTCTCTCTCACACACACACACACACACACAATCACTCTCTCTCTCTCAATCACACACACACACACACACACACATGTATATATATATGTATACATACATATATACATATATAAGTATAAAAAAATTGTGTTAATGATAGGGAAATAATTTAGTAACCAAAATTTGAGTGATAAATTAAGATAGCTAGATATTTTCTTATATAATCATCATTAGGAAAAAGTGATAGAGAGTGAATGAAGATATGACAACAATGTGAATGGTAGAAAGAGAATGAATGATAGATATCACATTGTGACACTTGTTCCTTTCTCTATTCCCACATTGTTCTATACATGTGTGAGAGAACATTTTTTTCATAATCCATTTTTATATTGTGAATCTTATATGTATGTATGTATATGTGTGTGTGTGTGTATAAATATATATGTGTGTGTGTGTATATGTGTGTGTGTGTGTGTGTGTGTGTGTATGTGTGTGTGTGTGGTGCAGGAGCACCTAGGACTTAGACTTTCTAGTTTACTCAATTTTGGCTTGTACTTACCCTAGGCAAGTCAGTAGTGAATAAGGACTCCAGGAGGGTCCAAGAGTTAGTGTTTTGAGTCAATGTAGGCCTAGGTTGGGTTCATTCTTCTTAGGTTTGCATTTTTTGTGTAAATAATGGGTTTGAGTAGGTAGTTGACCTTCTTGATGGTCAAAAGTGTCAAAAATTGGTATAGGAATTAGGGAGGGATAAATTAGTCTTAGGAACATTTGAAAAGTCATGTATGATGAGTTAGAATAGGTCTTATAGGTTGAGAAGACCAAAAAGTGAAAAAGTGCAAAGTTGCAAAAAGTTGCATGACAACTTTTGAAAATTGTCATGAAAACTTTTGTCTAGCGATGGAGTTACAGATTGTCGAATGGCCTAGGATGACTCCACATGTGAGAAATTCTATAAGTACCCTCTCCTGCATGGTTACCAAGGTTGGAGAATGCTTTTTGTGAGTTCAAGAATCTGAAACTACTCATTTTCAGACTAGTTGACAACATTTTGGCTTGTTTTTACTCATTTTGTATATGTAAATGGATTGAATCCACTTATCCAGCAATGGGTTGAGTTTCTTTAGTGTGTTATAGAGTTTTTAGTTCTATTTCAAGATTTGTAGATAGTTTTCATTTGTGTTTTCTTGCTCTGGTTTGCAAACAACTAGTTTTGGCTTGTATATAACAGTTTTATGTAAAATGGTTGCCCCATGAATTCCACACATGATACCATCACGACCTATTGCGAAATGAAGGGAAACAACTTGTACAATGTACATGTGTAGGGAAAAGTGCTGGAGATGAGTTTCAATATGACTGTCACCTTATTCTAGGCGAGTCCAGGAGCAACTCGACTAGAGGAAATAAGGTGAAAATTGAAGTGCTAAGTGCAGGGGTGAATACCATGTCACCATATAAGATTTTGGAGGGGTCCATGGAGTTGGGAAAGAGTTTCCAATACAAGGAGAAGCCTTGAAAAATTCATTTGATGCCTAAACCTCAACTTGATCAGTCACTGTCGGCTAGAAGGCCTAGAAACCCTTCAAAACCCTCATTTTTGGGGTTAGCATATTGAACAGTGAAACAAGAAGCCAAAACCACAAAAATCTCTTGAGGTTAGGTGAAAAATTGAGGAAAATACACACTTTTTACGGGGTCTTTTGGACTGTTTTCACCCAAGCCCTAAAAAATGGGATTTTGGAGGCCTAATTGGGGCTCATTCCTTGTAGCCCTTTTCTAGGCAAGATTTTTAAATCGGTAAGAAACCTAATGATTGCTAACCTCAAATGGACCCTAAATGAATTCAAAAAATTTTAGAAGACACCTCCACACCTCTACATCATCTCACAATAGTGGGAGGTCATTTTGACAAGTTGAAGCCAAGAAGCCATAATTGAGCACTTGGGAAGCACTGTGAATTGGTAGGGTTCCTAGCCAAAATAGTTGAAGAAAACACCTTGGAATGGTCAAGAGTCAATCCCTAGAAGATAATGAGAAGGACTTGGAGGTCTAGAGAGAAACTAGGCCTGGTGAGTTGGTGGAACTAAGCAACACCAACTAGGTGAAGTGTTGAGCAAACTAGGTGAACCCCATCAAATTGGTATCAGAGCCTATAAGATTTGGGCTAGAAAAGTTGATGTCCTTAGTGGAATCTATAGGAGACAGCAACATGGTGACCAATGAAGAGTTGGCAAAGAAAGTGGATGATCAGGAGGAAGAGAATAGACTCCTGAAAGAAAATTTGATTGAATTGGAGAGTAAGCTTGGTGAAATTGAAACCAAGGCAGATGAAGTGTTGGTAAAGGTTGAAGGAGCAGAAGGGAAGGGTAAAGAGGTGTTAGAGATAGAAAAAGTTCCTGAACTAGATCCTATCCTATAGAAAGAACCTTTCCTGAAGCTATTGAAAGCCTTGAGTGGTAAATCACTAGAAGGATTGCCATTGTTCACTGGTAAGACGGAGACAAAAGTGGTCCTAGAATGGATAGAAGGAATGGAGAATAATTTTGAATGTGAAGGCATAACTGAAGCCCAGAGAGTCAAGGTAGCCAAGTCTAGGATGAGAGGATTTTCTCTCACATGGTGGCAATTTGTGCAAGACGAGAGGAAGAAAATGGGCAAAGCACCCATCTCTTCTTTGAAAGGGATGTTAGTCAAAATCAAAGAAGTCTATCTCCCTGATGACTATGAAGTGCAAATTCATAGGAAGAGACAAAACTTAAGACAAAAAGACCTTGATGTCAATAGCTATACGGAGGAGTTTCACAAACATAGCCTTAGATCTCATATGGTGGAAGAAGAGAGTCTCAAGGTTGCTAGGTACCTAAATGGTCTATGGTGGAACATCCAAGAAGAAATCATTTTAATGAGCCCAAAAATAGTCCATCAAACTTATCTACTCGCCCTTAAAGTGGAGGAAAAAATGAAAAGAAGATATGACTCAGGCAAAAATAGGGGCAAGGGTAGAGGAAAAGACAATAGAGGCCATAGGGGAGGCTTTGGAGGAAGAAGTACTGAACAAAGAACTCAAGGTGAGTCCAAACTCACTGAGCAACAAGAGAGTGGCACTAGTAGTGGAGGATTCAATAGAGGAAGGGGATCAAACAGTGGTTCCAGAGGAAGATCTAGTGGACAAGGTAGAGGTTCCTCATATTTTTCAACAATGAAATGTTACCATTGCAACCAACTTGGTCATCCAACATATAGGTGTCCAGAGAAGGGATCATCACCACAAGGTAGTGAAAGAAGAGTGAACTATCTTCAAGAAGAGTCTTCAAGCAGCAAGACCTCACAGGTTGCGTTAGAGTCAGAAGTAGGTGACAAATTGATGATAAGGAGAACTTTGATCAAAGAACTGGTCAGAGAAGAGCCTAGCCAAAGAAGGTCCTTATTTAGAATCAAATTCAAGATTATGGACAAAGTGTGCAAAGTGATCATTGATTCAGGGTCTACATACAATATTGTGTCAGAAGAGGCAGAGAGTAAGCTCAAATTGCAAAGGATACCTCACAACAATCCTTATAGAGTCACTTAGTTAAACAAAGGCCCACATGTCCTAGTCAATGAGAAAGCATGGGTGGATTTTACCATTGGGAGGTATAAATACAAGGTGTTATGTGATGTCCTACCCATGGATGCATGCCATCTCCTATTAGGAGGACCATGGCAATTTGATAGACAAGTTATCCATGATGGAGCCAACAATGCATACTCATTCAAGAAAGATGGAGTCACATTCAAGATTCAGTCTATCCTTGAGGAAGGTGAAAAAAGGGCAGCAGGTCCTAATGTTCTTTTGGTAAGTGAAAAATTGTTCTTGAAGACACTTGAGGAAGGTGAAGTTATAGGGTTTGAACTAGTGATTAAGCCTAAAGAGGAAGACAAGAAAGAGGAGCAAGATTTTCCAATAGAGGTGCAAGATTTGTTGAAGAAATTCAAAGGCATAGTAAGTGATGGACAACCAACCACCTTACCTCCTAAAAGAACCATAAGCCATCGAATAGACTTCATCCCCGGAGCATCCTTACCTAACAAGGTAGCTTATAAGATGACTCCCTAACAATATTTTGAGATTCCCAAGCAAATCCAAGATCTCTTAGACCAAGGCCTAATTAGGAAAAGCATTAGCCCTTGTGTTATCCCTACCATGTTAGCCCCAAAGAAAGGTGGTACTTGGAGGTTGTGTATTGATTATAGAGCTATAAATAGGATCACCATTAGATATAGGTTCCCTATTCCCAGAATAGAAGACCTAATGGATTGTTTAGGTGGAGCCAATTACTTTACCAAGATTGACCTTAAATGTGGATATCACCAAATTAGGATTCAGGAGGGTGATGAGTGGATAACAACATTCAAGACAACAGAGGGTCTTTATGAGTGGCTTATAATGCCATTTGGCTTATCCAATGCTCCAAGCACCTTCATGAGTCTCATGAATGAGGTGATGAAGAACTTCATAGGTAAATTTGTGGTGGTATATCTAGATGACATTCTCATTTTCAGTAAGGATAGGGCGGATCATGTTAATCATTTGCAATATGTATTACAAAGATTGTATGATGAAAAGCTAACCATGAACTTGGATAAGTGTGAATTTGTCAAGCAGGAGCTGGTTTACCTTGGGTTTGTGTTGTCTCAAGGAAATCTTAAGATTGATCCAAGCAAGGTTGAAGCCATAATAAATTGGCCCACTCCTAAGTAAGCAATAGAGTTGAGAAGCTTCCATGGACTAGCTCAGTACTACAAGAAGTTCATTAGGCAATTTAGTGCTATATGTGCACCAATGTTAGACTCCATTAGAGGTGGAATGAAGGAAAAGTTTTAGTGGAATGAAGAAGCAAACAAAGGTTTTGAAACCTTGAAGGAGAAGATAGCTACTCAACCGGTACTAGTGTTGTCTAGTTTTGAGAAACTTTTCATTGTGCAATGTGATGCAAGCAATGTTGCAGTAAGTGTTGTCCTAAGTCAAGAAGAAAGACCAATAGCTTTCCATAGTGAGAAGATAAGTGATGCCAAGAGGAAATACTCCTCTTATGATCTTGATTTATATGCTTTAGTGTCGGCTTTAAGGAAGTGGAGACATTATTTCCTCCCTAAGGAATTTGTAATCTATACGGACAACCAAGCATTGGGTTTCCTAAACTCACAAGACAAACTCAGTCATAAACACATGAAATGGGTGGAGTACATGCAAGCCTATACATTCACCATTAAGCACAAGAAAGGGCAGTTAAATTGGGTAGCTGATGCATTAAGTAGAAGACTTTTGATAGTCCAAGAAATTCAATTGAGAAGCATAGGTGTTGACAGTTTCAGAGGCTTATACCCAAAGGATGAAGACTTCTAAAATGCCTACAAGGTGTGTAAGGAGTATCAAAATCACTTCCATAGTGAGTATTCTAATTTACTTTGCAAAATGGGCTATTGTTTAAAGGTGGGAAGCTTTGTGTGCCTAGAGGCTCAATGAGATAAAATCTCATACAAGAGAAGCATAATGGAAGCCTTGGTGGACATTTTGGAGTCAATAATAATCAAGAGTTGGTTCAGAGGTACTACTATTGGCCAAGGATGAATCAAGATGTGAAGTATGTGGAGACTTGCATAGTTTTCCAAAAGCCCAAAGGTACTTCTACAAATGCCAATTTATACCAACCTCTTCCCATACCAAATAGACCTTGGGAATGCATTAGTATGGACTTTGTAGTAGGTTTACCAAGGACAAAGAAGGGATATGACAACATTTATGTCATTGTGGACAGATTTAGCAAAATGGCTTACTTTGTGCCTTGCAAGACTACTCATGATGCATGCCAAATAGCTCAATTGTTCTTCAAAGAGGTAGTGATAATACATGGTTTACCCATGAGCATTGTTTTAGATAGAGACTCAAAGTTCATGAGTCATTTTTGGAAGACACTTTGGCAAAAGCTTGGCACCAACCTCTCTTTTGGATCAGCCTACCATCCTCAAACAGATGGGCAAATCGAAGTGGTGAATAGAAGTTTGAGAAACTTATTAAGGTGCCTTACTAAGGAATATAGTCAGACATGGGATCAAGTACTCTCACCATCTGAATATGCATATAATGACACCATAAATAGGACTACCGGAAAGAGCCCTTTTGAAGTGGTCTATGGTGCGCACCCAAGAGGTATTTTGCAATTGAGAGACTTAGGTAGTGCAGCAGCAAGAAGTGGATATGCAGAAGACTTTTCTCAATCAATGAAGGAGGTGCATGAATCAGTCAAGAAAGCATTAATGGAGAACACAAGCAAACTCAAGCAAAAATTTGATGAAATGAGGAAAAACCTACAATTTCAAGTGGGAGATCTTGTCATGGTGCACCTAAACAAAGAAAGGATAAAGAAAGGAGTGCCCAACAAGTTGCAAATGAGAAGGATAGGTCCATGTGTCATTCTAGCCAAGTATGGAGAAAATACATACAAGGTGGATCTACCTAGTGACATAGGATTGTCACTAGTTTTCAACATAGCAGAATTAATTGCCTACAAGGGACCAATTAAAGGTTCAGATTGTAGTCACTCAGAGGTATCAAATGATGTGAACAACCTTCAGTAACCAGCCAAACCAAATCCAAAGGCCGAGAAGGTGTTGAGTTCAAGGATCGCCAAGAGGACAAGGCATCAAGCCTATTGGGAGAACCTAATCATATGGTAGGGTATGGATGATGCTAAAGTTACATGGGTTCTTGAGATAGAGTTTAAGAAGATTGGAATTGATCAGAATCTGATTCCCAAGGAGGTGACATTATTTTCTTTTGTTTGGGAGAATGGTGCAGGAGCATCTAGGACTTAGACTTTCTAGTTTACTCAATTTTGGCTTGTACTGAACCTAGCCAATTCAGCAGTGAATAAGGACTCCAGGAGGGTCCAAGAGTTAGTAGTTTGAGTCAATGTAGGCCTAGGTTGAGTTCATTCTTCTTTGGTTTGCAATTTTTGTGTAAATAGTGAGTTTGAGTAGGTAGTTGACCTTCTTGATGGTCAAAAGTGTCAAAACTTGGTATAGGCATTAGGGAGGGATAAATTAGTCTTAGGAATGTTTTAAAATTCATGTGTGATGAGTTAGAATAGGTCTTATAGGTTGAGAAAACCAAAAAGTGAAAAAGTGCAAAGTTGCAAAGTTGCAAAAAGTTGCATGACAACTTATGAAAGTTGTCATGACAACTTTTGTCCAAAATTGGTTAGCGATGGAGTTAGGGATTGTCCAATGGCCTAGGATGACTCCACACATGAGAAATTATATAAGTACCCTCTCTTTCATGGTTACCAAGGTTGGAGAATGCTTTTTGTGAGTTCAACAATCTGAAACTACTCATTTTCTGACTAGTTGACAACATTTTGGCTTGTTTTTACTCATTTTGTATATGCAAATGGATTGAATCCAATTATCCAGAAATGGGTTGAGTTTCTTCAGTTTGTTACAGATTTTTTAGTTCCATTTCAATCTTTTTAGATAGTTTTCATTTGTGTTTTCTTGCTTTGGTTTGCAAACAGCTAGTTTTGGCTTGTATATAGCAGTTTTATGTAAAATGGTTGCCCCATGAATTCCACACGTCCTACCATCACATCCTATTGAGAAATGAAGGGAAAACACTTGTATAGTGTAAATATGTAGGTAAAAGTTCTGGAGATGAGTTTCAATATGACTTTCACCTTATTCTACGCGAGTCCGGGAGCAACCCGACGAGACGAAATAAGGTGAAAATTGAAGTGCTAAGTGCAGGGGTGAATGCCATGTCACCAACTAAGATTTTGGAGGGGTCCATGGAGTTGGGATAGAGTTTCCAATTCAAGGAGAAGCCTTGACAAATTCATTTTATTCCTAAACCCCAACTTGATCAGTCACTTCTGGCTAGAAGGTTTAGAAACCCTTCAAAACCCTCATTTTTGGGGTTAGCATATTGAACGGTGAAACAAGAAGGAAAAACCACAAAAATATCTTGAGGTTAGGTGAAAAATTGAGGAAAATCCAAACTTTTTAGGGGTTCTTTTGGACCATTTTCACCCAAGCCCTAAAAAATCGGATTTTGGAGGCCTAATTGGGGCTCATTCCTTGTAGCCCTTTTCTAGGCAAGATTTTGAAATCGGTAAGAAACCTAATGATTGCTAACCTCAAATGGACCCTAAATGCATTCAAAACATGCTAGAAGACACCTCCACATCTCTACATCATCTCACAATAGTAGGAGGTCAGTTTGACAAGTTGAAGCCAAGAAGCCATAATTGAGCACCTGGGAAGCGCTGTGAATTGGTAGGGTTCCTAGCCAAAAAACTTGAAGCAAACACCTTGGAATGGTCAAGAGTCAAGCCCTAGAATAGAATGAGAAGGAATTGGAGGTATAGAGAGCAACTAGGCCTGGTGAGTTGGTGGAACTAAGCAACACCAACTAGGTGAAGTGTTGAGCAAACTAGGTGAACCACATCAGTGTGTATATATATATGTATATATGTATGTATCTATATATATATGTGTGTATGTATATATATACATGTATATATGTATATATATATATATATGTGTGTATATATATGTGTGTGTGTGTGTATATGTGTGTGTATATATGTATGTATGTATATATATATATATGTATATACGTATACATACATACATATATATATATATATATACATATGTGTGTGTGTGTGTGTGTGTGGGTGTGTATATATATATATATGTATGTATATATATGTGTGTATATATATATATAG
>NC_081411.1:857101325-857143825 GCF_030272615.1 Cryptomeria japonica
TTCAGTTTGACCATTTGTCTATGGATGATACATAGAACCAAAAGAAAGGTTAGTTCCTAGTCTTGTCCATGAAGTTTTCCAAAAGTGTCCCATAAACTTCACATCCCTGTTTGAAACTATACTGAGAGGCAACCCATGAATTCTTACCACCTCTTTGAAAAATAAATGTGAAATGTAACTAGCATCATGCGTAGTCTTGCATGGAACAAAATGACTCATTTTACTAAACCAGTCAACAATGACAAAAACACTATCTAGGCCAGTCTTGGTCTTTGGTAATCCCACAATGAAATCCATGCTGATGCACTCCCACGGTCTTTTAGGAATTGGTAAAGGTTGGTATAGTCCAACATTTGAACTAGTACCCTTGACTTTCTGACACACAAAACACTGCTCAACATACATCCTGATATCTTTATGCATTTTTGGCCAATAATAAAATCTTTGCACCAACTCAAGTGTTTTATTCGGACCAAAATGTCCACTAAGACTTCCATTATGTTTTTCTAGTATGAGATTCTCCCTCATAGATCCTCTTGGCACACATAACTAACGTGTAATCTGCATACTGGTTGTTGAAATGATTATTAAACTCATTGCATACCTTGTATACCTCAGAAAAGTCTTCATCTTCCTTGTAAATCTCCTTGAAACTCTCCACACCTATGCTCTATAAAGTCACTTCCTGGACAGTGAGAAGTATTCTACTTAAGGCATCTGCTACCTTATTCAGCTGTCCCTTTTTGTGCTTGATAGTGAAAGTGTATGCCTACAAGTATTCTATCCATTTGATGTGTCTATTGCTCAACTTTTCTTGTGAATTGATAAAACTCAAGGTTTGGTTATCTGTAAACACTACAAATTCTTTGGGAAAAAGATAATGCCTCCACTTCCTAAGAGCTTGCACTAAGGCATAAAATTCTAAGTCATAGGATGAGTATTTCTACTAAGCTTCATTCAATTTCTCACTAAAGAATGCTACTAGTCTTCCCTCTTTGTTCAAAATAGCTCCTACTGCTATATGACTAGCATCACATTCTAGGGTAAACAACTTATCAAAACTTGGTAAAACTAGGATGGGTTGGGTAGCTATCCTCTTTTTAAGCAACTCAAACCCATGGTCGGCTTCTTTAGTCCACCTAAACTTAGTTTTAAACCTACCCTTAATTGTATCAAGAACAGGAGCACAAATTTCACTAAAACCTCGAATGAACTTTCTAGAAAATTGGGCAAGTCCATGGAAACTTCTTACCTCAGTAGCAGTTCTTGGTGTAGGCCAACTCTATATTGCTTCCACCTTGCTAGGATCCATTTTCAAAGTGCCTTGTGACACTACAAAACCCAGATAAATGAGTTTGTGCTTCATGAATTCACATTTTTCAAGATTGATTGCCAACTATTCCTCATGCAGTTTCCTTAACACAATCTTCAAGTGTTCTAGATGCTCTGCCTCTATTTTGTTGAATATGAGAATATCATCAACGTATACCACCACAAATCTACTTATGTAGTCTTTCAACACCTCATTCATCAACCTCATGAAAGTGCTAGGAGTGTTACTAAGCTCAAATGGCATAACTAACCACTCATACAATCCCTATGTAGTCTTAAAAGTTGTTTTCCATTCATCCCCTTCTTTAATCCAAATCTGGTGATAACCACTCTTTAAATCTAGCTTAGAAAAATAATTTGCTTCTCCAAGACAATCCATTAAATCCTCAATTCTAGGGATAGGAAATCTGTATCTTATGGTGATTTTGTTTATTGCCTGAGAATCAGTACATAATCTCCATTTACCTCCTTTCTTGGTTGCTAACACCACTGGTACAACACATGGACTTATACTTTTCCTGATTAGACCTTGATCAAGCAGCTCTTGTACTTGTCTTGGCACTTCTTTGTTTTGTTTAGGAGTCATCTTATACGTAGCCTTATTAGGTAGTGATGCTCCAGGTATAAAGTCTTTCTGGTGACTTACTGTTCTAGGAGGAGGTAGCATTGCGGGTGTTCCATCACTCAAAATGTCCTTAAACTGTTCTAACAATTGTTGAACCCCTTTAGGTAAAACTTATTGTTTAGTCTTCTCTTCTTGACTAGGTTTTACTAAGAGAGCATAATGTTCTCCATCTTCTTTCTTGAGATCTCTCAAAAATTCTTTTCCTCCAACCAACAACACATTAGGACCATTAGTCTTGGTTCCTTTGTCCTCTACCAAAGATTGAATCCTGTATGTCACCCCTTCCTTTGTGAATGCATAAGAATTTCTCTCTCCATCATGGATAGCTTTTCTGTCAAACTGCCATGGTCTGCCTAGCAACAAATGATGGGTATCCATGGGTAGAACATCACATAAAATTCTGTCAGAATACTTCCCAATTATAAACTCAACCCATACTTGTTCATTTACTAACACATGTTGTCTTTTATTCAACCATGTGACCTTGTAAGGATGACTATGTGGCATGCTACTCAACCCAAGTTTACTTACTGCTTCTTCAGAGATGATATTGTCAGTTGATCCTGAGTCAATGATTACCTTACAGACCTTACCAAGTATCTTGCACTTTATTCTAAAAAGAGACCTCCTCTGTTTTGGTTCTTCTTTAACCAGCTCCCTGATTAGCACTCTTCTAATCATCAGATTATCACCACTCTCTAGGTCAAGGTTTACTTCAAGAGACTTCACACTACTGGAACCCTCTTGCACATAATTAATTCTTTTCTCTTTATGTGATGAGGTTTCCTTCTTTGGACACCTATAGGAAGGATGACCAAAATTACTGCAATGGTAACACTTCATGTTTGCAAAGTATGAACCTCCACCAGAACTTCCAAATATACCTCTATTATTATTGTTATGACCTCTTTCTCTACCATAATTTCCTCTTCCACTAGATTCATTGGACTGCTCAGTCAATTTCAACTCTCCTTGCGATCTTGTTTCACTTCCTTTGCCTCCATAGTTTCCTTTGAAACCTCTTGAATCTCAGCCTCTACCTCTGCCTCTACTAGTGTTTTCATGTTTCTTCTTATTCTTTTCTTCTACCTTCAGGGCCAACAGATAACATTTGTGAATAGTATTTGGACTCAACAAACTTATTTCTTCTTGTATGTTCCATCTCAGACCATTAAGGTATCTTGCTACTCTGATGCTCTCATCCTCCAACACTTTTGACCTTAGACACAACTTTTAGAACTCTTCAATGTAGGTACTTATGTCTAACTCCTTTTGCCTTAGGTTTTGTCTTTTCCTATGCAACTGCACTTCATAATCCTCAAGAACATAAGTCTCTCTGATTTTACTTACTATCCCTTTCCAAGTAGAGATGGGGATCTTACCTTCTCTCTCTCTCACTCACATTTTGTATAAACTTCCACCAAGTTACAACAACGCCTCTCATTCTTGACTTAGCCACCTTAACCTTCTAGGCCTCAGTCACACCGTCACACTCAAAATGGTTTTCCATACCCTCTATCCATTCCTTTACCGACTCTACTTCCATCTTGCCACTAAATAGTGGTACTCCTTCCACAGAATTTCTACTCATTGCCTTGAAATCCTTCAAGAATGGTTCTTGATCAATAACAGGGTCTAGGGTAGGGACTTCATCTTCTATTGCCAACAATTTACCCTACTCATCTATCTTCCCACTCACTTCTATTGTCTTGACTTCCATCACACCAACTTTCTGCTCCAACTGCTCCAACCTTTCCTTGAGAAATCGGTTTTCATCTTCTTGGTCAGCGACCTACTTAGCCAATTCTGCATTGGTCACCATCCTTACTCCTTCTGATACTAGATCAGTCTTACACTCTTCACCCCAAGTCTTTAATTTGTTCTGATACCAATGTGATAGGGAGGATCCTATATACTTGAGTCAGCTTGACTCACTCGAAGGCTTTCTTCCTAGTCTAACCTAGGAATACTTCTCTCTATTCCCCTAATCCACTCTAGGTCCTCACTACTGAGGGTTGTTTCTCTACTCCTTGTGAATTCACTTTCGTAAATCCACTGAATCTAACCAGACAGCTTGCAGGGTTTGCTCTACCATAGATTATGCCTACAACTTCTCCTAATTTGTTTCTCCTCATGCTAGGAACTTCTCTCCATTCGATCCCATCTTCCTCTAGTCTGAGGCTGATAGCCTAGACTCCAGTCCATCCTGCAAGTGATTTCCTTTTGGTCACTGATACCTAGTCGGGCTATCATCAAGCTCGCCTAGGGCTAGTTTACTGAAATGACTGATGCCATTCCCTGGTCTACTACAAATGGAACTCTATTGTACATGACTGGCTCTTCTTGACAACCTCCAATGGTCATGTGGATCTCATGATGGAGAATCAAGAAAGAGCCATGATTATGACTACTTGTCACCAACAGAAAACAAGAAATAGAAAGACAATTTTAAATACAGAGCCAAGCTTGGCACGAACTCAGAATTGGAACTCACGAAATGCAGAAAAGAAACATCTACCCTATCACACTAACATTTATAGATTTAAGCCATTATTTACAAAACTCTGAGAAGGAAACCAGAAAATGGTCTTCAAATTATTATTCAAAAGATGTTCATTTCTTTGTGGAACTAATGCATCCAACAATCCCAAAGCCAACCTCCTTCTAAACTCTATACAAAATGCCCATCAGGTCTTTTATAGCCTTTACAACATGTCATTAATCATCCCTAACGAACAAGATTGAACTCAATAGCCACCGGTTTCCTGCTGTAACTATCTTTTGATTTCCATCGGGTCATCGGGTTAGTACCGCAACACCTATTTAGACGTTCGATGGTAGTTTACACTCACTTGCTTTTCTATCGGGTCATCAGAGTAGCCTCAAAACACTTACTCTGATGTCCAATGACATATCACACATCGCGCACCTCCACATTGTTTTCCATCAGGTTAGCCTCCTTATCAGGTTGTCGAGTTAGTGCTAAACAAGTTATGTCGATAGCCGATGGTGCGCTCCAAATTGCATGCTTTCCCATTGGGTTATCGGGCGGCACAAAAAAATGTTAACCCGATACCCGATGGCTCCTTCTGAACTCACTCCGCTCACTCCATTCCGCTGGTGACTTCATTGGCTTATCGGGGTAGGTGGAAAACACTACCTCTGATAGTTCAATGGTCTACTTTGTCTCACTCCAACCACTGGCGACTGCATCGACCTATTGGGTTAGGTAGGAAATAGCCCTACTGATGGCTGATGGCACCTCATCGGGTTATCGAAACAAGTGTAGCTGAAACATGAAATTTTAAAAAATGAAGACAATAAGCACTCCAAGCTCCAAACACACAACCTACTGGACTCAAACCAGTCCTTATGCCAAAATTGCCAAAATTTCAAAGGGTATTTTCTCACCCTTAGGTTCTCCTACACCAGTGCTCTACTGGTTAATAGAAGAAGAAAACTCTACCAGCAAAGAGATGTACCAGTATGTGTTTGCCCGACTGACTGTGTGTTGGTGGGTCATGTTTTTTATCATTGTGATGCCATGTGGAGTAGAGGTGGCAAGTGTGTTGTGGTTGATGAAGCCTCATCGACAGGGTCGATGAAACAGATAATCGCCATTAATCAAGAAGCCACAAATCATGGGATTGCATCTGACTGATTGCGGCTTGAGGAAGAAGGAATGACAAAGGAAGATCAGGGAGTTGTTGGGGCCTGAATCAATACAAAGGAAATCCGATTCAGGATTTTCTCAAAAAAGAAACTTCTGGAACACTTTATGTGTCTATTGACTTCATGACAGAAGATTTGATTCGTGATTGCCACTTCAAGAAAAAGGTGCATTGGATAATGGAAACCATGTGCAGGTGCAATCTTCAAGGATAGGTGATTGATCCAAGATAGGTGGGATTGGATCTCATGAAGATTGTGTTGGAAATAGGAAACCCTTACCACTCAGGTTTTTGAATTGCATTCTAGCGGGAAATCAAGGTATAAGCAATGAGAGCTCAAGACAGAAAATATTGATGTTGTGAAGATTGAGAAGAGAAGAGCAGTGAGAGCAAGCAAGGATAAAAACCTTAGAAGGAGTTCTGAGAAAGTTGAAGTGTGTGTGAGCAAGCAAATCGGTGAAAGGATTCTATCGACAGTATCATAGTCTTGCAGTTGAGCCTAATCGGTAGGGTGTGGCAGAGCAGGAAGCATCCTAGTGTGACACAGTGTGCAGAGAGACTATGCGTGAGAGGGAGAGAAAGATAATAGAGGTTGAGAAATAAAGACAATAATCTCACAACCGATAGTGTGAGTTATAGTGGAGAAGAAAAGACTGTCAACCGACAAAGAGTTATTTGATCCAAGAGTTGCAGAACTCATTTGCAACAGGAAGCCTTAATTGTATTCAAATATTATTTCAATATACTTCCCCAAGTTGAAGTTAGGTGCTCCTTGGTTTGGTGCCCTAAAAGTGTAGGGGTTGGTGCTCCTTGGGTTGGTGCCCAAAATATTTGTAAGTCTGTGTTTTACCTATGAGGCTGGATTGGAGCAGTAGTCTCCAGCAGCTTTTCTCACCAATGTTTTTCCCATATTGGTTTTTCCTCGTAAATCCGGTGTTGTGAGTTACTTGTGGCTAAATGGTCTCTTTGGCTTTCTTTCTTGTATTACCGGTTTGACTGTTTAAGTGGTTGAGTAAAAAACTGATATTCTCAAGTTAGATCAGAAAAGGAAAAACTTAGGAACCACTGATTCACCCCCCTCTCAGTGGTATTTTGTGTTCAACAATTGGTATCAGAGCATAGGTTCCTGGTTATCTTTAAACCTTGGGTAGATTCTAGACTTTGAGCACAATGGCAAGAAGTGAGTCTGCTTTCTCAAAAGCCCCATGTTTGATGGATCCAACTATGCCTTATGGAGAAGAAGAATGGAGACCTATATTTCATCTCTTGGTTTTGATGTGTGGATGTTGATCAAGAATGGGTATGTCATTCCTAATACTCCTCCCTCTGATTTGGATGCAAAAAAGGAGTATGAGAATAATGAAAAGGCAAAACATGTTATCTTGAGTGGATTGTCCGATAATGAATTTGTCAAAGTCATGCACTGTATTTCAGCAAAGGAGACATGGGACAAATTGCAAAGGTTGTTTGAGGGAGATGCAAAAGTCAAAGAAGCCAAGCTGCAAACACTAAGGGGTCAACTTGAAAGCATCAAAATGAAAGATGATGAAAAGATTGTAGACTATCTTCACAAATTTGATGAAACTGTGAATACCATTAGAGGACTTGGAGAAGAGATTGCAAATGAGATTCTTGTCAAAAAGATACTTAGATCTCTCACTCCCAAATATGATACTAAGGTGTCAGCTATTGAAGAAGCCAAGGATCTGAAGACTTTTACAATGGATGAGCTATTTGGTTCTCTGACAACCTATGAGATGAGAACAACCAGTGATACTTCCTCAAGGAAAGAAGTAGCATTCAAAATCACTAAAAAGGGAAAAGAAGTGGGTACTCATAAAGAATCTAATGAAGACTAATGCAGAAGGAGCAAACTTTGTGATGCAGGGACTTCGCGAGGTCATAACTTTTGACTCGGTTGTCCGATTGGGATGAAATTTTACGTGGACGTAGATCTTGAGGAGTTGATTGGATTGCTAACTAAAAAAATTTTGATAGGCCCCCCAAAACTTCAATTTTTTAGGGCTGGATTCCTTCATCTAAGGCCTCAAAATTGGCTTTTACTCTTTTTTTCGGTTTTTTAGAAACTTGGTTTTTTTAGTTAATTTTGAGCTCGTAATCTTTTTGAGATTAGAAAGTTGTTTTTTGTGTCGTAGGAATTTTTTTTATATTTCTACAAGATTTCATGATTTTCAGGATAGATTTGAAAATTTCCTTAAATGGCAATTTTCGGATTTTGTTAAAAAACTGCCCAAAAAGGAAAAATTTGGTGATTGTTTAAAATAGGGACTTTTTCATTGTAATGGAGGATGGTTGAAGTTGCAGAAGAATAATGAATAAAATTTGATCTAGACTTGTGTATATTTCTAATTATTCTTTGTTATATTGGTTATGTTTTAACTGGCTACATCACTTTGTCAGGAAGTTCAAAAGAGGATCCGGTCGGTACAAAGGAAAGCTACCACTTAAATGCTTCAACTATGGGAAAGTAGGATACTTCTCTGCAAATTTTCCTCACAAAGAAACCAGTGGAGATGAGTCAAGAGAGTTCAGAAGATCTGCTGACAAAGACAGAGAAAGGAATGACTACCGGTAGGGAAGAAGAGGCTACCAAAACCAAAACAACCTATATACCATTGAGGATGACACAACAGATGATGAAAATGCATCAGAAGATGATGACCATGAGAATGACAGAAAAGTAAATCTTTTCATGGCACTTGATAGACCTGCTGATGAAGATGAGGAAGAAGAGGATATTGAGGCTAAAGAGGATTTGGAGAGTGAACTTATCGGTGCACTTGAAGAATTGAGTAAAACAAGAAGAGAACTCAAGAGGGTTAATCTTGTTGTAGTAGATGAACAAGATCTCTTGAAGCAGTCTCTGAAAGAGTCTGGTAAAGTCATATATGACTTGAAGCTATAGCTGGAAGAAACTAAGAGGATTTGTGAAGCTACAACCTTTGATCTGAAAAAGAAAGAAAAGGAGCATCAAGAGTTGGAAGCAGAAATAATAAAGCTTAGAAAGGAGCTTGAAGAAAGCAAGGAAGAAATAAAAAATAAGGAGCAAGTATGAAGGCAACACTAAGGCTTTAGATAAGATGTTGAGCAAACAAAAGCAATCCAAAGACACTGGTGGCTTAGGTTTTGAAGATAGTCAAATTTTAACCTACAAAGGTAGATCCGACAAAGAAATAATGTTCACTTCTTCAATTGAAGGTGAAGGAAAGAAAACATTCATTGTAGGCAAGGATACCGACAAACAGACATATGTAGATGTTGTTGGAAATCGTCATTCAAACTGGTATGCAGAAATGAACTGGAGGCCACATTTAATGTATCAATATACAGACCCAAGGAGGAATGCTAGAATTGACCAGAAGGATTCACCAGTTTTAACAACATGAAGGGAAGACCCCTAATGAGGTAGTTCCATTCAGGAACAAGACAACCCAACCGGTATGTTTCAAACTTTCATGGTTACTATTATCGGTGTAATAAATTTGGGCACAAAATAGCTGATTGTAGGTTGAAAAATAAGCCCTCTATGAATTATGAAAGTAGAAATTCATTTAACGCACTCTGTGATATGAATGTTGTCTTCTATCAGTGCAATGGATATGGTCATAAGAGTTTTGATTGCAGGAAGAACAAACTGGTACCCTACAATAATTTTATGGACGTCCCCTTGAATGAAAATGTAAAATGCTATAATTGTCAAGAATTTTTGACACATAGCAAAGTTATACAAAAATGAGAAGATCAAGTAGATGAAGGAAAATCCTGATCAAGAACTAGTAACTGAACCTGAGCTGAATATAGCAGCTGACAAGAAGAAGGAAATCAAACCAATTTGGGTTGAGAAAGAAAAGGAAAAGGCAAAATCAAGTCTCATAGTGCAGATTGCCTTGCATGCTGAAAGGAAAAATCTATGGGTGGTAGATAGTGGTTGTTCAAACCATATTATTGGTGACAAAAAGAAATTCATTAAACTTGAAGATTGGAATGGTGGATCGGTAAGATTTGGAGACAATTCCTCCATCAAAATAAAGGGAAAAGGAACTCTAAGCATTGATGGAAAACTGAAGGCACATGATGTATATTATGTGGAAGACCTCAAGAATAATCTGTTGAGTGTGAGTCAGATGTGTGACAAAGGTTACAAATTCACCTTTGACTCAACTGGTTGCCAGATAAAGAAAGATAGTACCGGTAAATTTGTGGCAGAAGGAAATAAAACTGATGGAAATGTTTATAATCTGAAGGAGTGCTATGGTCCCAATGTATGTTAGGACAAGTAGATGAAAGTTGGCTGTGGCATAGAAGATTAGGCCACATAAATTTTGATAACTTAGTTGTAATAAGAAAAAAGGGGTGTGTGAGGAATATTCCACTCATCATCAAACCGGTAAACCCATTTTGTGATGAATGTCTAAAAGGTAAGCAAACAAAAGTGAGTTTCAGGACAAAGGAGTACAACACCTCAAAGCCACTTGAAATTGTGCATACAGATTTGTGTGGTCCAACTCGAACAAGAGCACTTGTCAGTGAAAGATACTTCATTCTCTTCATTGATGACTACTCAAGGATGACATGGGTCACCTTTCTGCTAGATAAATCACAAGCTTTTGAAAGATTCAAGATCTTTTGGAAGATGGTAGAAAAGGAAAGTGGGTACAAATTAAAATGCCTAAGATTAGCCAAGGGTGGAGAGTTCACATCAAATGAATTTGAAGATTATTGTGAAAAACATGGAATTAAAAGGCAATACGCTACTCCTAGAACACCACAACAAAAGGGTGTGGTAGAAAGGAAGAACAGGACAGTCAAGGAGATGGCCAGAACCATGTTAAATGAGGCCAATCTGTCGGACACTTATTGGAAAGAAGTTGTTCATACTGTTGCATACACTTTGAATTGGGTTCAATTAAGAACAAACAACAAAATGACACCCTATGAGTTATGGTATGACCGGAAGCCATCAGTCAAATACTTCAAAGTATTTGGAAGCAAGTGCTTTATCAAGAAAGATATGGATGGTCTAGGAATTTTTGACTCTAGGAGTGATGAAGGAATCTTCCTTGGTTACTCTTCTAACAACAAAGCCTACAAATGCTACAATAAAAGACTAAGAAGAGTGTTGGTGTAAATAATTATTCATCTTGGATATTATTACACCTTACTTAAGTTTACTTAGGAAATGCATTTCATAGTAGTTTGGGTACGAGACACTTGGGTGTTTGTGCCACATTGGGATAGTGTGTGTAGGAGAATTTCCACCTTTTGTGGACTTATCTTCTTGTTACATTCCACATTCAGTGGGTGATCCACCTCATGTGGAATATTATATTTTTTCTCCTACCTACCCTTGTTTCTTATTGAGCCACATGTCATGTTTGTGTGCTCACATATCCATATAGCCTTGCCTATATAAGCAGACTCATATTCATTGTGTGTAATGATTGATGATCCAGTTGATCAGTATTTTCATCTTGATAGAATAAAGTTTATTCCTATCAATATTTTGTCTCTCCATTGTATTTTTCATTGAGCCCTAGATCTTGGCAAAATCTCACATAGTATCAGAGCCTAGAGGACTTCATTGATTAGTCTTTTGGAGACATTTTGGAGGCTTCAATTTTTGGATTTGGGGATCTTCAATTTTTGGGGGCGTCATATAGCGATTTCGACATCACAGTTGACTCCGAGAGGCCGTTTCCATGAATTTTGGCCATAAAGTCGGCCTATTTTGGTGAGAAATTTTTTTTGCCCAATTTGGCTATTATTGTATGGATTTCTAATGTTTTTTTGTAAAAATATTTTCCGAAAAAAAAAAATTGAAAAAAAAAATTTCGGAGAAAAAAATTTGACAAAAAAAAATATTGTTTTTGGGGGTCCGCAGACCCCCTCGTGACCTATCATACTATAGGCTCAAGTGTTGTAGCCGCGGAGACCGTACTTTGCTCCATCTCCTGGCCGCACCCTACTCCCCGCCGGCCACCACCTCGGAGCCTCCTAGCAGCCCACCGCCGCCAGCCCTTGGCTGCCTCCCGTTGACCCTGATGCCACCGCCCTCGCGGCTCCTTCTATCATCGGTCTCTGGCTTCGCTGCCGGTGCCTCGCGCTGGAAGTCGTCCAACGACCTTCCGATCACCACCAGCTCGCCGGTAGGCCTTAAACCTGACGGGACCCATGTCCACCACATGGCAAGTGGCCACTGGCCCGTGGTCAAGATCCGTACGCCACATCAGCCTGCCACTGTACCTCTTCCATGTAGCTTGCATAGTCATTCGTTCATACTGTACGGACGTCATGTAGGTGAAGTTTTGGCGACGACCGTACAGTCGTCAAATTTAACTTCGTTGTTTTCTGACGTCATCATTTTTTAGAAATTTTTGCAGGCCCCTCTCATTGAGGTTTTTGATTTTGCAGTTCAACTTCAAATGGCCATATCTTGCTCATGTTTGCTCCTTTTTTGGTGCATTTTTTTTGAAATGGGCTATAATTTCGTTCTCTTCGTAGTGGTGGAAGAATTTTTTGATTTTGATGGACGGATTTTTCAAAAATTGCAGAACTTCATGATTGTACCTATCTAATCCTCGATTTTGCAACTTCAAAGGCTTCGTTTGGGGTCATACAACCTCATTTTCAGGTGCCATTTGTTTTGAAAGAGCATATTTTTTTAACTACTTTCATAATATGCCATTTGTTTGCAGTTATTTTGAGTAGAAATTGTACTTTCAGTATATGGCCATTCTTGGCATATTTGGTACTTGCATTTTGCTTGGATCTCAGTTTAGATCACTAGCAATATTTGTTGAAGTCTCTTAGATCTCATTTTGAGAAGTTGTAAATTGAAATCAGAAGTCCACTTTGCCTTGTTTTGCAAGTGGCCCATTGTATACGCACTAAGTATAAAGTGCCAAAATCACCATTTTGGGGGGGTTTCTTGATTGAGTATTTTGGGGGGGGTGTCTTGTGTGATTGTGCCTCTCTCTATCTTGTGTTTTTCCATTTTGGTGCTATGGGTTCTCCTAAATTTCCACTTTTAACTCCTCATAATTATGCATCATGGAAGATTAAGGCATGGAGTAAACTAATGGAAAAAGGACTCATTCATTATGTAAATGAAACTATAACAGCACCACCTGATCCTAAGGTTGATCCCAATGCTCAAATAGAATGGCTTACTAAGAATGCTATGGCACTTGGAACTCTTAGAAAGTATGTATCAGATGACCTCATTTTTCACATTGATAAGTGTACAACAATTAAAGAGGCTCGAGATATTTTTAATAAATTGTATGGTCAAGTTGATGAGATTAAGGGCTACAAGCTTGATAGTGAACTCACAACTTTGGATCCCAAGGATTTTGATACAATCCAAGATTATGTCACAAAGCAACTGAGTTAAGAGAAAATCTAAAGGATTGTGGAATTGACAAAAAGGATGCTCAATTGGTTTATAAGTTGTTGGACAAGCTTCCTTCAGAGTATGCAACCTTTGTATCTAACTTTCACACCCATAGGTTAGCTCAAGGTTCCTCATACACTTCTCCCTCATTTGATTCATTCACGGAGATGTTGATACTTGAGCAATCTAAGTTGACCACGATGGGGATTCTCAAGTCTTCAAAGTCACAAGCTTTGGTGGCTAACAAAGGGAATCAAATTAATCAAGGAAAAGGAAAGAATCAAAAGCAACCTAAGTCAAAACCACAACAAGATGGAGCACAATCTTCCTCTCCACAACAAGGTGATTCACCATTCTCACCTAAGAGGAAATCATATAAGGACAATCTTTTTTGTGGATATTGCAAGAACTTAGGACATGATGAACATCATTGTTATAAGAAGGATATTGATGAGTTGAATAATATTCTTGAGAAGAATAGAATCAACCTACCTTCTAGAATTTCTACATCGGCTTCTTCTTCCAAGGATAAGGGAAAGGATCACTCTTTTGGGATAGATAAAGGAAAGGGACAAGCTCTTTGTGCTACTACAAGTCATGATTCAGGGAGATGGCTTCTAGATTCAGGGGCTTCTCATCATATGGCATCTTCATAGTCTATGTTTTCCACATTTGAGCCTTGCCACATGTCACAGATTTTGATGGGCAATCATACATACATGGATGTGATTGGGAAAGGATCTATTGCCATTGGGGATAACTCCTTCAATTATGTGTTGTGTGTACCCCACTTGACAAACAATCTTCTTTCCTTCTATCAAATCACACATGGGGCAACTAGGAAAATTGTGGAGTTCACACCTGATTCAGTTATCATTAGAGACTTGGAGAGTGGAGCTATCATTGTGACTAGGGTGGTTGATCATGCATCTTGGTTGTACTCTTTTTCAGATTTTGGTCCTATTGATGAGGTTGATTCTACCTATGTTGATGGTTTAGATTTTGAGGAGAACTTTGGGCATTTGAACTTGGGGATTCTCACATGTGACCCCGTTCTTGAGCCTTGCATATCATCTCCTTCTATTGATATCACACCACCTATTACATCTGATGATGCAGCTAGTGCGACAATTTTGCCTTCTTATGGTTCAGTGCAGCAGGATTTTTCATGTCTTCCAGCTTCAGTTGATTGGGATGCCTACTTGACAGACATTGCAGGTTTGTTGGTGGACTCCTACATTGCAGATTTGGGAGACACCATTCATGACATTCATCTTCTCTTTGATGAAGATGATCCTTCTTTGATTGTTGCAAGGGATCACTCTGGCCCTCTTGTGCATTCTCTACATGATCAATCTTTAGAGGTTGACATGATTGTGGATACTTTTGTACAACACTTGAAGGATGTCTCTTTATCTTTTGAGGAGACATATGAGTCTTTGGACATTGTTCTACATTCATCTCCACTAGATCTTGGAGTTCCTTTTTCAGCAGTGTGGCATAGTTTATGACCTTTGGAGGAGGTTACTTCCAACATCAACATGGGGACACTTGAGCAGTTTTCAAAGATTCCTTTCATCATGAGTATTTTCGCTTCGTCTTCCCTTCATGGTTGGGGAGAATTTTTGGATACACCTTTGGTTTTGTTTCTTCCTAAGGGGAGGAACATGGTTCGACGTTCGTGGAGCAGTTTCTTCATTCATCATCGACCTTCTATCATTGGTGTAGATTCCACATTGAGGGGGGACTTCCTAGTCTCTCTTCTTCTTCTCTCATATGGGGGGGGCTTTTTCCTCACATGGGGTTTTGTTCTTCACATACTTCTATGAGTGTTCTTTGTATCTAGTTTTTATCTCTCTTTTGGAGGAGGATTTTTTTCCATTGGGTTTTTCTCTCTTTCCCCGCTTTGTGAAAGATTTCATTGAATTGGTTTGCATGCATTTGCATTTGTACATGGGTACCTAACATGGCCTAGTAGTCGGGACCCTTCTTGCATTGCTTAGTTGCATTGTAGACTTAAGTGCATTCCCCTAAGTTACACTTAAGGGGGGTGTTGGTGTAAATAATTATTTATCTTGGATATTATTACACCTTACTTAAGTTTACTTAGGAAATGCATTTCATAGTAGTTTGGGTATGAGACACTTGGGTGTTTGTGCCACATTGGGATAGTGTGTGTAGGAGAATTTCCACATTTTGTGGACTTATCTTGTTGTTACATTCCACATTCAGTGGGTGATCCACCTCATGTGTAATATTATATTGTTCCTCCTACCTAACCTTGTTTCTTATTGAGCCACATGTCATGTTTGAGTGCTCACATATCCATATAGCCTTGCCTATATAAGCATGCTCATATTCATTGTATGTAACGATTGATGATCCAGTTGATCAGTATTTTCATCTTGATAGAATACAGTTTATTCCTATCAATATTTTGTCTCTCCATTGTATTTTTCAATGAGCCCTAGATCTTGGCAAAACCTCACAAAGAGTCGTTGAAAGTGTGCATGTAAGAGTTGACGAGGATATGCACAAAGGATGTAAACCACACATTAACCGGTATGATGATTCTAGTGATGAACATGATGAAGTTCAGTCTGATACTGAACCAGAGGTAGCATCCAAGAAGGCCCCCAACCGGTATGTACAATTGAATCACTCGAAAGAGAAAATTCTAGGAAATAAGAGTGATGGTGTGCATACTAGAAGAAGACTTGCCTGGAATGATGAAAAAGTCAACCTATGCCTCATGACTGAAGTTGAACCCAAAAATTTCAATGAGGCCAACAAGAGACAAGAATGGATGAATGCCATGGAAGAAGAACTGCACCAGATTGAGAAGAACAGGACTTGGGAATTAGTCCCTAGACCGGAAGACAAGAATATCATTCGCACAAAATGGGTCTATCAGAACAAGATGAATGAAGAAGGTAATATTGTAAGGCATAAAGCTAGACTAGTGTGCAAAGGATACTCTCAAGTAGAGGGGATTGACTTTGAAGAAACATTTGCACTGGTGGCTAGATTAGAAGCAATTAGGATGTTTCTAGCTTACTCTGTCTGCAAGGGCTATAAATTATACCAAATGGATGTAAAATCTTCTTTTCTAAATGGAAATTTAGAAGAAGAAGTATACATGGAGGAATCGGAAGGGTTTCCGCTACATGATGATGAGACATTTGTGTGTCAGTTAAAGAAGGGTTTGTATGGTTTAAAGCAAGCTCCTAGAGCATGGTACTCATGATTAGATTAGTATCTGAAGGAGCAGGGATCCAAAAAGGGAAGTGTTGATAACAATTTGTACATAAAGAAAGATGGAAATCACATGATTATTGTGGTTGTGTATGTAGATGACATAATCTTTGGAGGCAACACAACAAGGATACCCTCTGCAAAGAGTTCGTTGATCAGATGCAGTCAGAATCTGAGATGTCAATGCTTGGTGAATTGACCTACTTCCTTGGCTTGTAGATATTACAGAAAGATAAAGGAATCTTTATCTCACAAGTCAAGAATGCAAAGGATATTTTGAAGAAATTCCAACTAGAAGATTGCAAACCAGTAATTGCCCCCATGGTGACCGGTAGCACATTAAGAAAGAATGATGAATCACCGGTGGTGGATCAGACTCTGTATAGATCCATGATAGGCAGTCTACTATATCTAACTGCTTCTAGACCAGATATAGTTTAGGCAGTATGCATGGTGGCCAGATTCCAAGCTGCACCAAAGCAGACACACATGAATGTTGTTAGTAGAATTTTTAGGTACCTACAAGGAATGCTCAGCTATGGTTTGTGGTATCCTAAACAAGGAGATTTTATCTTGGAAGCATACACTAATGTTGATTGGACAGGATGCATTGATGATATAAAGAGCACAAGTGGTGGTGCATTCTTTCTAGGTGAACGGTTGGTCTCTTAGCATAGCAAGAAGCAGGAGGACCCAGTCTCCCTATCTACTGTTGAAGCTGAGTACATTGTTGTTGCTACATGTTTCTCTACAGGTGGACATCACTGATCCTATTCTCATCCAGTGTGACAATTTGAGTGCAATCAGCATAGCAAGATATTCGGTCATGCATTCCAGAACAAAGCACATTGCTATCAAACATCACTTTCTCAGGGAGAAGGTTGAAGGATAGGAGGTAAGGATGGATTATGTTCCTACCGATGAACAAGTAGTAGACATTTTCACCAAACCATTACCGGTAAGCACTTTTGAGTACCTCTGACACAAGTTAGGAGTTGTGTCATCTATCCAGGTAGGCTTTATGTGGCTCAGGGGGACCTGATAGTGGTCAAAGGGGGAGCCTAGTATGAAACAAAGGGGGAGTGCACAATACCCTTTATCATTGTGTCAAAGGGGGAGCAATGTACCCATATGAAGTGAATCGTGAGAAGTTGACATCAATGCCAAAGGCAGAGATTGTTGGCATTTTGGCACTAAGTTGTCATTGATGTCAACCGGCATGATGGAGATCCACATAAGAGTGAAAATAAAGAATGAAGGTCTATCGGTAAAGTACAAACTAGTTTGAAGGATAGTTGCTTGTTTATGATGAAGAGGCAGAATGTTAAAGTTGTCTCACACCACCGAAGGTGAAGATGTGCAACCGGTATCGGGTGCTCTACTGGTTAACAAAAGAAGAAAACTCTACCAGCAAAGAGATGTACCAAAATGTGTTTTCCAGACTGACTGTGTGTTGGTGGGCCATGTTTTTTATCATTGTGATGCCATGTGGAGCAGAGGTGGCAAGTGTGTTGTGGTTGGTCAAACCTCATCGATAAGGTCAATGAAACATATAATTGCCATTAATGAAGGAGCCACAAATCACAGGATTGCATTTGACTAATTGGGGCTCGAGGAAGGAGGAATGAAAGTGGAAGATCAGGGAGCTATTGGCGCCTGAATCAAGGCAAAGGAAATCTGATTCAAGAAGTTCTCAAAAAGAAAACTTCTGGAACACTTTATGTGTCGACTGACTTCATGACATAAGATCTGATTCATGATTGCAACTTCGAGAAAAATGTGCATTGGATAATGAAAACTGTGTGCAAGTGTAGTCTTCAAGGGTAGGTGATTCATCCAAGATAGGTGGAATTGGATCTCATGAAGATTGTGTCGAAAAGAGGAAACCCTTACTGCTCAGGTTTTTGAATTGCATTCTGGCGGGAAATCAAGGTATAAGAAATGAGAGCTCAAGACAGAAAAGATTGATGCTATGAAGATTAACAAGAGAAGAGCAGTGAGAGAGAAAAAGAAGAAAAACCTCAAAAGGAGTTATGAGAAAGTTGAAGTGTGTGTGAGCAAGCAAACCGGTGAGAGGATTCTACCGGCAATATCATAGTCTTGCAGTTGAGCCTAGCCAATAAGGTGTGGCAAAGCAGGAAACATCCTACTGTGACATAATGTGGAGAGAGATTGTGCATGAGAGGGAGAGTAATATAATAGAGGTTGAGAAATAGACAACAATCTCAAAACTGGCAGTGTGAGTTACAGTGGAGAAGAAAAGACTATCAACTGGCAGAGAGTTATTTGATCCAAGAGTTGCAGAACTCATTTGCAACAAGAAGCCTTAATTGTATTCAAATAGTATTTCAATATACTTCCCCAAGTTGAAGCTTGGTGCAGGGGTTGGTGCCCTAAAAGTGCAGGGGTTGGTGATCCTTGGGTTGGTGCCCCAAATCTTTGTAAGTCTGTGTTTTACCTGTCAGGCTGGATTGGAGCAGTAGTCTCCAATAGCTTTTCTCACCTAGATTTTTCCCATATTGGGTTTTCCTCCTAAATCTAGTGTTGTGAGTTACTTGTGTCTGAATGGTCTCTTTGGCTTTCTTTCTTGTATTACTGGTTTGACTATTTAAGAGGTTAAGTAAATAACTGATATTCTCAAGTTAGCTCAAAAAAGGAGAAACTTAGGAACCACTGATTCACCCCCCTCTTAGTGGTATTTTGTGTTCAACATGTATGTATATATATATATATACATATATATATTAATTAATATATATATACATACACACATATATATACATATATATACATACACATATATATATATACATACACACACACACACACACACATATATATCCACACACACATTCAGATATATGTACATATATGTACATGTGTGTGTGTGTGTGGCTATTCACACATGTACATTTATATGTATATATACATATATGTGTATACACACATATATACGTATGTGTGTGTGTGCATGTATGTGTGTACATATATATACATATGTACATATGTATATATGTATGTATACATATTTATATATGTACATACACACACACGGATGTATGTATGTACACACACACATATATGTATGTTTGTATGTATGTGTACATACATTCATACATGTGTGTGTGTGTGTGTGTGTGTGGGCATATATCCTATTCTCTATGAAGACAAGGTATAAGACATATAAATAAGAAGTCATGTCTCTATACACTCTTTTCTATGAGGCCATTTATGTTATTATTACTCCCTTCATCTTCAAATATACAAGTCTTACATATTTATTCTCATCAATCAATTATCTCTTGATTCTTGTACAAAAGGATATCTTCACTTTAGTATAAAAGATTCAACTATACTTTTTGAATGAATAAAGTGATAGGAAATGTCAAGAAGAGTCATTTAAGTAACAAAATATAAAGACAAGGTATCTAATAAATATTAAAAAATAGGTTAATAATGGAAAAAATTTACCTAAATGAATTATTAAAGTAAATAGAAGGTTAGAGATTACTTTATGTAATCATCATTAGGCAAAAGTGATGAGATTTGCCAAGAAAACTTGAGTAAAATGAAAAAATAAATAAATAAAAATATGGATACACATGTGTGTATATCCACACACACACACACACATGTACATATATGTACATATATCTATATGTGTGTGTGGAAATAAATAAATAAAAATATGGATGTACATGTGATGGGGTTCACCTAGTTTGCTCAACACTTCACCTAGTTGGTGTTGCTCAATTCCACCAAATCTCTAGGCCTAGTTGCACTCTATACCTCCAAGTCCTTTTTAGTCTCTTCTAGGACTTTTTATTGACCATTCCAAGGTGTTTTCTTCAAGTTTTTTGGCTAGGAACCCTACCAATTCATAATGCTTCCCATGTGCTCAATAATGGCTTTCTTGGCTTCAACTTGTCAATTTGACCTCCTACTATTGTGAGATGATGCAGAGGTGTGGAGGTGGCTACTAACATGTTTTTTATTCATTCTGGGTTCATTTGAGGTTTGCAATCATTTCCTTCCTTACCGATTTCACCATCTTGCCTAGAAAAGGGCTACAAGGAAAGAGCCCCAATTAGGCCTCCAAAATCCGGTTTTCTAGGGCTTGGAGGAAAATACTCCAAAAGAACCCCTAGTAAGTTTGGTTTTTCTTCAAAGATACACCTACCCTCAAGTGTTTTTTGTGGTTTTGACTCCTTACTCCACCATACAATATGCTAACCCCAAAATGAGGGTAGGGTTTCTAGGCCTTCTAGCCGGCAGTGACTGGTCAAGTTGGTGTTTGGGAAATAAATGAATTTTTCAAGGCTTACCCTTGAATTAGGAACTCTATCCCAACTTCATCAACCCCTCCAAAATCTTAAATGGTGGATTGACATACACCCCTGCACTTTGCACATCAATTTCACCCTTTCTCCTCTAGTCGGGTTGCTCCTGGACTCGCCTAGAACAAGGTGACAGTCACATTAAAAGTCATCTCCAGCACCTATCCCTACATATTTACACTGTACAAGTTTTTTCCTTTCATTTCCCAATAGGCCATGATGGTATCACATGTGGAATTCATGGGGCAACCATTTTACATAAAACTGCTATATACAAGCCAAAACTAGCTACTTGCAAATAAAAACAAGAAAATACTAATACAAACTAACTAAAAATATTGAAATGGAACTAAAAACTCTATAACACAACAAAGAGACTCAATCCATTAGTGGATCAATGGATTCAATCCATTTTCATATACAAAATGAGCAAAATAAACCAAAATGCTGCCAACTAGTCTGAAAATGAGTAGTTTCAGATTGTTGAACTCACAAAACCAAGTCTCCAACCTTGGTAACCATGAAATAGAGGGTTCTTATATCATTTCCCATGTGTGGAGTCTTTATAGGGCATTGGACAATCCCTAAGTCCATCGCTAATCAAATTAGGACAAAAGTTGTCATGACAACTTTTTGCAACTTTGCACTTTTGCACTTTTTGGCCTTCTCAACCTATGAGACCTATTCTAAGTCATCACTCATGACTTTTAAAACATGTCTAAGAATAATTTAACCCTCCCTAATTCCTATACCAATTTTTGACACTTTTGACCATCAAGAAGGTCAACTACCTACTCAAACCACTATTTATGCACAAAATGCAAACCTAAGAATAATTAACTCAATCCTAGGCCTACATTGACTCAAAACACTAACTCTTGGACCCTCCTAGAGTCCTTATTCACTACCTAACTTGGCTAGGGTCAGTACAAGCCAAAATTGAGAAAAGATTACTATCCTAAGTCCTAGGTGCAACTGTACCATTCTCCCAAACAAAATAAAATCATGTCACCTCCTTATGAATCTGATTTTGATCAATTCATAGCTTCTTAAATTTTGTCTCAAGCACCCATGTAGCTTTAGCATCATCCATTCCCTACCATTTGATTAGGTGCTCCCAGTAGGTTTGATGCCTTGTCTTCTTGGCGATCCTTGAACTCAACACCTTCTCGACCTTTGGATTTGGTTTGGCTGGTAACTGAAGGTTGTTCACATCATCTGATACCTTTGAGTGACTATAATCTAAACCTTGAATTGGTCCCTTGTAGGTAATTAAGTCTGCTATGTTGAAAACTGGTGATAATCCTATGTCACTAGGTAGATCCACCTTGTATGCATTTTCTCCATACTTGGCTAGAATGGCACATGGACCTATCCTTCTCACTTGTAACTCATTAGGCACTCCTTGTTGTAGTCTTGCTTTGTTTAGGTGCACCATGAAAAGATAGCCCACTTGAAATTGTAGGTTCTTTCTTCTCTCATTAACTTTTTGCTTGAGTTTGCTTGTGTTCTCCATCAAGGCTTGCTTAACTAATTCATGTACCTCCTTCATGGACTGAGAAAAGTCTTCTGCATATCCACTTCTTGTTGCTGCACTACCTAAGTCTCTCAACTCCAAAATACCTCTTGGGTGCACACCATAGACCACTTCAAATGGGCTCTTGCCAGTAGTCCTATTTATGGTGTCATTGTATGCATATTCAGCTTGTGAAAGTACTTGATCCCATGTCTGAGCATATTCCTTAGTAAGGCACCTTAATAAGTTTCCCAAGCTTCTATTCACCACTTCGGTCTGTCCATCTATTTGAGGATGGTTGGCTGATCCAAAAGAGAGGTTGGTGCCAAGCTTTTTCCAAAGTATCTTCCAAAAATGACTCATGAACTTTGAGTCTCTATTTGAAACAATTCTCATGGGTAAACCATGTATCCTTACTACCTCTTTGAAGAACAAATGAGCTACTTGGCATCCATCATGAGTAGTCTTGCAAGGCACAAAGTGAGCCATTTTACTAAATCTATCCAAAATGACATAAATATTGTGATATACCTGCTTTGTCCTTGGTAAACCTACTGCAAAGTCCATACTAATGTGTTCCCATGGTCTATTTGGTATGGGAAGAGGTTGGTATAAACCAGCATTTGTAGAAGTACCTTTGGCGTTTTGGCAAACTATGCAAGTCTCCACATACTTCTTTACATCTTGATTCATCCTTGGCCAATAGTAGTACCTCTGGACCAACTCTTGAGTCTTATTGACTCCAAAATGTCCACTAAGACTGCCATTATGCTTCTCTTGTATTAGATTCTCTCTCATTGAGCCTCTAGGCACACAAAGTTTCCCACCTCTAAGCAACAATCCATTTTGCAAAGTAAAATCAGAATAATCACTATGGAAATGATTTTGATACTCCTTACACATCTTGTAGGCATTTGAGAAGTCTTCATCCTCCGTATAAGTCTTTAAAACTGTCAACTCCTATGCTTCTCAACTGGATTTCTTGGACTGTCAAAAGTCTCCTGTTTAATGCATCATCTACCTAACTGCCCTTTCTTGTGCTTAATGGTGAATGTGTAGGCTTGCATGTAATCCACCCATTTCATGTGTTTATGATTGAGTTTGTCTTGTGAGTTTAGAAAGCTCAATGCTTGGTTGTCCATATAGACTACAAATTCCTTAGGAAGGAGATAGTGTCTCCACTTCCTCAAAGCCTGCACTAAAGCATATAGTTCCAAGTCATAAGAGGAGTATTTCCTCTTTACATCACTTAGCTTCTCACTATGGAAGGCTACTAGTCTTTGTTCTTGGCTTAGGATAGCACCTACTATAACATTTCTTGCATCACATTCCACTATGAAAAGTTTCTCAAAACTAGGCAACACTAGCACCAGTTGAGTAGTTATCTTCTCCTTCAAGGTTTCAAAACCTCTATTTGCTTGTTCATTCCACTGAAACTTTTCCTTCATTCCACCTCTAATGGTGTCTAACATTGGTGCACATATAGCACTAAATTGCCTAATGAACTTCTTGTAGTACTGAGCTAGTCCATGGAAGCTTCTCACCTTTGTTGCTGACTTAGGAGTACGCCAATTTACTATGTCTTCAACCTTGCTGGGATCCATCTCGAGGTTTCCTTGAGACAACACAAACCCAAGGTAAACCAACTCCTGCTTAAAAAATCCACACTTATCCAAGTTCATGGTCAGCTTTTCATCATACAATCTTTGTAGTACATCTTGCAAATGATTAATATGATCTGCCCTATCCTTACTGAAAATAAGAATATCATCTAGATATACCACCACAAATTTAACTATGAAGTCCTTCATCACCTCATTCATGAGTCTCATGAAAGTGCTTTGAGAATTGGATAAGCCAAATGGCATTACAAGCCACTCATAAAGACCCTTTGTTGTCTTGAATGTTGTTTTCCATTCATCACCCTCCTTAATCCTAATTTGGTGGTATCCACTTTTAAGATCAATATTGGTAAAGTACTTGGATTCCCCTAAAAAATCCACCTATCTTCTATTCTAGGAATTGGGAACCTATATCTGATGGTGATCCTATTTATAGCTCTAGAATCAGTACACAACCTCCAAGTACCACCTTTCTTTGGGGCTCACATGGTAGGGACAGCACAAGGGCTAATGTTTTTCCTAATTAGGCCTTGGTCTAAGAGCTCTTGGATTTGCTTGGCAATCTCAACATTTTGTTGGGGAGTCATTTTATAAGATGCCTTGTTAGGTAAGGATGCTTCGGGGATGAAGTCTATTTGATGGCTTATGGTTCTTTTAGGAGGTAAGGTGGCCGGTTGTCCATCACTTACTATGCCTTTGAATTTCTTCAACAAATCTTGCACCTCTATTGGCAAATCTAGCTGCTCTTTCTTGTCTTCCTCTTTAGGCTTCATTACTAGTGAAAACCCTATACCTTCACCTTCCTCAAGTGTCTTCAAGAACTATTTTTCACTCACCAAAAGAACATTAGGGCCTGCTGCCCTCTTTTCACCTTCCTCAAGGATAGACTGAATCTTGAATGTGACTCCATCTTTCTTGAATGAGTATGCATTCTTGGCACCATCATGAATAGCTTGTCTATCAAATTTACATGGTCTTCCTAATAGAAGATGGCATGTAACCATGGGTAGGACATCACATAACACTTTGTCCTTATACCTCCCAATGGTAAAATCCACCCATGCTTTCTCATGGACTAGGACATGTTGGCCTTTGTTCAACCAAGTGACTCTATAAGGGTTGTTGTGAGGTATCCTTTGCAATTTGAGCTTACTAATTGTCTCTTCTGACACAATGTTGTTTGTTGACCTTGAATCAATGATCACTTTGCAAACTTTGTCCATAATCTTGCATTTGATCCTAAATAAGGACCTTCTTTGGCTAGGCTCTTCTCTGACCAGGTCTTTGATCAAAGTTCTCCTTATCATCAAGCTGTCACCTACTTCTGATTCTAAGGCAACCTTTGGGGTCTTGCTGCTTGAAGACTCGTCTTGAAGATAGTTCACTCTTCTTTTCTTTCACTACCTTGTGATGATGACCCCTTCTTTGGACACCTATATGCTGGATGACCAAGTTGGTTACAATGGTAACACTTCATTGTTGCAAAATATGAGGAACCTCTACCTTGGCCACTAGATCTTCCTCTAAATCCATTGTTTGATCCCCTTCCTCTATTGATTCCTCCTTTACTAGTGCCACTCTCTTTCTGCTCAGTGAGTTTAGACTCTCCTTATGTTCTTTGTTCAGAACTTCTTCCTCCAAAGCCTCCCCTATGGCCTCTATTGTTTGTTCCTCTACGTCTACCCTTGTTGCTACTTGAGTCATGTCTTCTTTTCAGTTTTTCTTCCACTTTAAGGGCAAGTTGATAGGTTTAATGAATTGTCTTTGGGCTCATTAAATTGATTTCTTCTTGGATGTTCCGCCGTAGACCATTTAGGTACCTATCAACTTTGAGACTCTCTTCTTCCACCACATGAGATCTAAGGCTATGTTTGTGAAATTCCTCTGTATAGCTACTGACATCAAGGTCTTTTTGTCTTAATTTTTGTCTCTTCCTATGAATTTGCACTTCATAGTCATCAAGGAGATAAACTTCTTTGATTTTTACTAACATCCCTTTCCAAGAAGAGATGGGTGCTTTGCCCATTTTCTTCCTCTCATATTGCACAAATTGCCACCATGTGAGAGAAGCTCCTCTCATCCTAGACTTGGCCACTTTAACTCTTCAGGCTTCAGTTATGCCTGCACATTCAAAATGGTTCTCCATACCTTCTATCCATTATAGGACCACTTATGTTTCCATCTTACCAATGAACAATGGCAATCCTTCTAGTGATTTACCACTCAAGGCTTTCAACACCTTCAGGAAAGGATCTTGTTCTAAAACAGGATCAGGCTTAGGTACTTTGTCCATCTTTGACACTTCTTTACCCTTCCCTTCTACTCCTTCAACCTTTACCAACACTTCATCTACCTTGGTTTCAATTGCACCAAGCTTACTCTCCAATTCAACCAACTTCTCTTTCACAAGTTTGTTCTCTTCCTCCTGATCATCCACTTTCTTTGCCAACTTTGTGTTAGTCACCATGTTGTTGTCTCCTATAGATTCCACTGAGGACATCAACTCTTCTAGTCCAAATCTTATAGGCTCTGATACCAATTTGATGGGGTTCACCTAGTTTGCTCAACACTTCACCTAGTTGGTGTTGCTTAGTTCCACCAACTATCCAAGCCTAGTTGTACTCTAGACTTCCAAGTCCTTCTCAATCTCTTCTATGACTTTCTTCTTGACCATTCCAAGGTGTTTTCTTCAAGTGTTTTGGCTAGGAACCCTACCAATTCATAGTGCTTCCCATGTGCTCAATAATGGCTTTCTTGGCTTCAACTTGTCAATTTGACCTCCTACTGTTGTGAGATGATGCAAAGGTGTGGAGGTGGCTACTAACCTATTTTGAATGCATTCTGGGTCCATTTGAGGTTTGCAATCATTTCCTTCCTTATCGGTTTCACCATCTTGCCTAGAAAAGGGCTACAAGGAAAGATCCCCAATTAGGCCTCCAAAATCCGGTTTTCTAGGACTTGGAGGAAAACGGTCCAAAAGATCCCCTAGAAAGTTTGGTTTTTATTCAAAGATACACCTACCCTCAAGTGATTTTTGTGGTTTTGACTCCTTACTCCACCGTACAATATGCTAACCCCAAAATGAGAGTTTTGAAGTGTTTCTAGGCCTTCTAGCCAGCAGTGACTGATCAAGTTGGTATTTGAGAAATAAATGAATTTTTCAAGGCTTCCCCTTGCATTGGGAACTCTATCCCAACTTCATGGAACCCTCCAAAATCTTAAATAGTGGTTTGACATACACCCTTGCACTTTGCACATCAATTTCACCCTATCTCCTCTAGCCGGGTTGCTCCTGAACTCACCTAGAACAAGGTGGCAGTCACATTAAAAGTCATCTCTAGTACCTGTCCTTGCATATGTACACTCTACAAGTGGTTTCACTTCATGTCCCAATAGGCCGTGATGGTAGCACGTGTGGAATTCATGGGGCAACCATTTTACATAAAACTGCTATATACAAGCCAAAACTGGCTGCTTGCAAACAAAAACAAGAAAATACTAATGCAAACTATCTACAAAGCTTGAAATGGAACCAACAACCCTGTAACACACCAAAGAGACTCAATCCATTTTTATATACAAAATGAGCAAAATAAACCAAAACGCTGCCAACTAGTCTGAAAATGAGTAGTTTCAGATTGTTGAACTCACAAAACCAAGTCTCCAACCTTGGTAACCATGCAATAGAGGGTTCTTATAGCATTTTCCATGTGTGGAGTCTTTCTATGGCGTTGGACAATCCCTAACTCCATCGCTAATCAAATTAGGACAAAATTTGTCATGACAACTTCTTGCAACTTTGCACTTTTGCACTTTTTGGCCTTCTCAACCTATGAGACCTATTCTAAGTCATCACTCATGACTTTTAAAACATGTCTAAGAATAATTTAATCCTCCCTAATGCCTATACCAATTTTTGACGCTTTTGACCATCAAGAAGGTCAACTACCTACTCAAACCACTATTTGTGCACAAAATGCAAACCTAAGAATAATTAACTCAATCTTAGACCTACATTGACTCAAAACACTAACTCTTGGACCCTCTTAGAGTCCTTATTCACTACTTGACTTGGCTAGGGCCAATACAAGCCAAAATTGAGAAAAGATTACTATGCTAAGTCCTAAGTGCTCCTACACCAACATATGTGTATATCCATACACACATGTACATATATGTACATATATCTATATGTGTGTGGAGATATATATATATATATATATATATATATATATATATATATATATATATATATATATATATATATATATATATTGATGCTCTGCAAAAAGGATTAGAAAATCTGTTTGATGGCAACACACACAAGAGCACAAGAAACAAACGTTAGTGTTAGCAACAAAAGATTATCCTAAATAGGCATATCAAGAGAGATATTAAGCATGAAATAGAAAGCATATAAACATAGAATAAAATAGCTAATCAATATGCTCATAGTTGCTCCTCCCTTGTTCCTCTCCTCTCCAAGTCCCAAATGAGTGTAGCTCTCAGCTTTTAGCACTAGCCATGGATGCCATATGGAGATTCAAGATAGTTGAATATGATAAGCAAATGCTATGCAAGTGTAGATAGTGATGCTATGAGAAAGCTCTATGCTAATGCCAGTATAACAACAATACTCTAATGCTTCCTCTTTTGCTTGAGGAGAAGGGTTCTATTTATAGAAGAAATGGGGAAATGAAGGGTTGAGATTGAATAATCTTAACAAGGGTTAGGATTGAAAGATATTCAATCCATGTGAGACTTTCAACCCAATCCCATGTTGACAAGTGTCACCATGAGGAGGCTTGAGAGGAGTGATAAGGAGCATTAAATGCTTGAGGGGACATGATGGTTACCCTAGTCAAAGAAATAAATGCTTTGAAGAGACACATGGGTTACATGAGGGTTAAGTTAGGGGTCAAAGTCCTTAACCATGGGTGCAAGTGGAATTAACCATTAATGGTCATGTAAGAGCCATAAGTGGTTTGGAAGACTTTAGAGGTTAATTTGTTGAACACACAAAGTATTAATTGCTTTTCAAAGACTTTGGAGTCTTTGAGAAGTGACTCCAATTTGCTTAGGAATGTGACAATATTTAGGGAATGGATTAGGTTAATTAGGAAGGGTTTAGAAGAATCTAGAAAGGGTTTAGGCATGCAAGTGGATTTTGTAGGAAAATGCAAGTGGGAGGAATTTTGGTATTTTCAATTAAAATAAAATCATTTATTCAATTAAATGGTGTAATTTGCATTTGGATAAATATTCAAATAAATATTAATTTATTTAAATGAGAAAAAGGAAGATAAAGTATTAAAATGCTTGAAGACTTTGAGGAAAACCATTAAAGGCTTGAAGACTTTAAGGAAAACCATTAAAGTTTGAAGACTTTAAAGCCATCAAGTTTGAAGACTTTAAGGGAAACCATTAAAGGTTTGAGAAGACTCTAGAAGGAAGCCATCAAGTTTGAAGACTTTAAAGCCATCAAGTTTTGAAGACTTTAAGGGAAACCATTAAAGGTTTCAAGTGGGTGAGGATAAATAGGATTTTAAATAAATAATTTATTTAAAATAGTTGTGCAACTTGCTTTTGTAGGAAAATACAAGTGGGTGGAGGATAAAGGTGATTTAAATAAATTATTTATTTAAAATAATTGTGCAACTTGCTTTTGTAGGAAAATGCAAGTGGGTAGAGGATAAAGGTGATTTAAATAAATGTTAATTTGTTTAAATGTGAGAGGTGGGATTTTGGGGGATTTAAATAAATATTAATTTATTTAAATGTGAGAGAATATTTAATTAAATAAATATGATTTATTTATTTAATTAATGGTCTGAATTTGGTTAAGTGAATTAAATCAAATAAATTGAATAATTTATTTAATTAATAGGAGAAGAAGGTTAAGATGAATTAATTAAATATTAATTTAATTAATTATTAATTGATGGTTAAATAATCAAATAAATACTAAGTATTCATTTAATTAAGTGGACAGATTTATGTGACTACATTTGCCCCTCTTTGAGACGGTGCGGTTTATCGCGCCGTTTCAAAGAAAGAAAAATAGGAGTGAAGAAATGCCCCATAAAATGTAAATTTAATGGGTGGTATGCCCCCTCGAGAGATGGGCCGAATTTAATTTTTTTTTTTTGTGAAAAATCGGGCGGTCTCTCAAAAAAGAATGAAAAGTGGAGGGGATGTAGAATAGAAGAAATTAGAACTAATGATGAAAGAATGGGAGAAAATGGAGTGAATATGAAGAAACAACAAGCCAGTGAGTACCCTGAGGTCATGTAAGAGATACATAGCAGATGTAGTGTGGGGTTTTGATTGATGCTATACAATTGATCAAAATTGGTTGGACAATCTGGTGCAATCGGTTTAATTGCCCCGGTCAAGTCAAAGCATGACAGTTGATGTCAGTTGGTCACTTGGACATGATAAAGTCTGAGTAAGTGAATCAAAGTGACCTGATGGTGACTTAGACAATTGATGTAATTTTCTGATGAAGTCAAGGTATATGAAGCAAAATACTCGTTGAGACGTAGACAATTGATGTAATTGTCCATTGGATTGTGTTTGATTGGTTGATCAATTGATAGTGTGTGCGTGTGATGGATGGTTGTGGGGAATCATGGCAGCCCCATTGAGACTATGTCATTATGATAAATGCCTGATGTAGTCTAGGATTGCCATAATCGATTACCTATTGAGACCCAAAGATACTTGATCAGAGTATCTGTTGATAGTCTAGGTGTGCGTGAGTTGATGTATCTGTGTAGACAGAGTAACTGGCTTAATTTTTTTTGGATGAGTGAGGATGGGAAGCGATGAAGGGATTAGGATGATGTTGATGATCAAGATAGGGAGGGTGAGGGGGGATTTGATGTTAGATAGAAGATATGGAGGACTAGGACTGAGTCCTATGGAAGAAGATGAGTAAAATAGAGTATGCATTATTATGACTATGTATGCATGATATGCAGCTATTATGAATGTATGGATGGGTGGAATGCAACGAAATGCAATATATACAGATGAGATGGAATGACGATCCATGGTGCTTTATTTTTCATCATTGAGCGTTAAAATGTTGTAAGAAAATACAAGCAACTTGACATAAAGATTCAAGATGACCAAAGTATTTCTTACATGGATTTTGATATAGCAAGTTAATACAAGCAACTTGATATAATGGATCAAGTTGACCAGAGTATTGTTTGCGGAACAGGCAAGGATTATCTCCTTTCATGCATGACTTGGATTGTCCTCCTTGATCTTAGGCTGATCATATCCTGAGACAAGTGCATACCGTAATAAGAGATAAAACCTTTATCCAATTTGGATGAGGAGGAACCAAAGAAAGAGAATTGTACCTGCAAACAAACAATATATACATAAAGAATAAAGAATATGGATCCTTGGTAATGGTTCATGCTCATATGGTCAAGGTATACGCTGTAGTCAACAAGCTGTAGTGATCTATGACTGTATTTTTGCCTATGATCACATAGCTTAGTGAACTTCCCACGTAGACACCATTAGTACATGCCCCAGAACTTCATCGGAAGTAATGTGCAAATGATACAAAACAATGCTGAAAGATCCTAATATAAATTACTAGACCATAAATCAACCACGTATTTGATAGTGTAAACAGAATTTTCTTGTCAAAGAAAATGTCATCTTGTCTTTGTTTTTGTAAGGAAGGATGCATCCTTGTTGAAGACAGTTTTGAGTGTTGATGTTGTTTGGTTTGATTGATAAATGGTCATTTTGTTAAGTATGTCGTAATGTTTGTTTGGTATCTGCATGGACGAGTATGTACAATGTGTTGCCATGTTTTTGTTGGATTTTTCAATGGTTTGTCGATGTTTTTGGATTTTGAATTGTTTTGAATGTTTTTGGTATTTTTGTTGAGACATTTTTGAATGTTTTTGGATTTTTGCGAGATATTTTTTTTGAATGTTTTTGGATTTTTGACGATTGCTTTGAATGAAGAACTTAATGAATCATAAGACAATGTAGAATCCACTTCCATCAATAGGTTAAAGGCATTGCCCCCAATTTTAGACATGACTATGAAAAAGCAGGATGCAAGATGTATGGAGTACTATCATAATTGTAGAGGAATAACAAGCCATGGTTTTGGATGGATGGATGTATGTATGAAGTAAATGTGATCGCAACGAGCCTGAAAGATACTAGAGCCATTGTCTTTACGAGTGGCACCTGTTTGCCAGGTTTTCACCATCGTACTTACCCAAGGTGCCACCGGAGTGGTTGTTCACCATTTGGATGCATGATTTTTCTTTACTTTTTTGAATGTTTTTGTATTTTCTTCAGGATATTTTTCTGAATGTTTTTGGTGTTTTCTGGTATGCAGGGGAGCCTGATGCTTTGTACAACTTAGGTATAAAACCGTTTGAGGTGCATGCTGTTGATTGGATCTGCAAGCGGTTCTCCTTCTGAAGTAGCCAACTGATATGCCCCGGACCCGAATACAGTAGTGACAACATATGGGCCCAGCCAGTTTGATTCAAACTTGCCCTGATATTCTCTGTTTGGTTGGTTGCGAGGATTCTCTCGTAGAACAAGTTCACCTACCTCAAATGTACGAGGTCTAACTCGGTGATTGTAGCTTCTGCTCATGTGCTGCTGATAGGCTTTGAGGTGATTGTATGCAGCTTGTCGTTTCTCATCAAGTAACTCTAAGTCCTGAAGACGGGATACTCTGTAGGCTTCATCATCGATGAGATTGTGCAAGGAAACCCGTAATGATGGTATCTCGACCTCAATAGGCAAGATAGCTTCTGCACCATAGACCAATGAATAAGGAGTTGCACCTGTAGGGGTTCGAATGCTAGTTCGATATGCCCATAGCGCTGGATTTAGTTGAACATGCCAATCACGGCCAGCATCATTGACTGTCTTCTTTAGGATCCTCAATATGTTTTTATTGGATGCTTCAGCCTGACCATTGCCTTGTGGGTAATAGGGAGTGGAAAAGTGGTGTTGGATATGAAATTTCTCACAAAGTTCACGGACATCCTGATTTTTGAAAGGAAGACCATTATCTGTGATGATGGACATGGGTACACCATACCGACAGATGATGTAGTTGAGGATGAATGAGGTGATCTGCTTGCCGGTGACTTGGGTAAGTGGAACAGCTTCGATCCACTTTGTGAAATATTCGATAGCAGTAATAATGAATTTATGGCCATTGGATGAAGATGGATGAATCTTACCCACAAGGTCAAGGCCCCATTGACAGAAAGGCCATGGTGTCGTGATTGGTTGCAGTTCCTAGGCTGGTGCATGTATCAAGTCGCCATGAACTTGACATTTCTTGTATTTTCTGACAAAGTAGTAGGAATCCTTTTCCATAGATGGCCAATAATATCCAGCTCGCATGAGTTTCTTGGCTAGTGATAGACCACTTGAGTGAGTCCCGCAAATTCCTTCATGTACCTCTTCCAAAGCCTTTGTTATCTCATCTTGTTCCAGACATCGAAGGAGAGTACCATCAAGACTGCGTCGATATAGGGTTTCGGCAATAATGGTATATCGAGCAGTTTGGCGAATGAAGGTTTTTCGTTGGTTATTTGATTGGTTGGGAGGAAGGGTGTGATCACGGAGATAGGTGTAGAACTCACCATACCATGGGGATTCAGAACTGACAAGGTGACATATCATTTTGAATTTGGGGATATCATAAGCGGGAATCCAAAGCTATTCTACCAAGAACTCGTAGCGTGTTGAATTCTGTGGAAGATCTAGTAGAGATGCGATAGTAGCCATAGCGTCAGCAGCTCGATTCTGATCTCTTGGTATCTGCTCAAAAGTGATAGTAGTAAATGATGTCTTTAGAGTATCCACCATTTGCTTGTATGGCATGAGTTTATCATCTTTGGTCTGATACTCATCTGTTGCTTGTCGAATGACCAGTTGCGAGTCGCCATATACTTGCAGTTCTTGTAATTTCCATTGTATGGCTAATCTGAGTCCCGTGATCAAGGCCTCATACTCTGCTATGTTGTTTGTGCATGGAAATGTGAGCCTGTAAGACTTCGGGATGCTATCACCTTGAGGTGTGATAAATAGAATGCCTGCTTCCAAGCCGTGCCTAGTGTATGAACCATCAAAATATAGTTTCCATGGTTGTGCTTCTGTGATCATGAATATCTCTTCATCTGGAAAATTGGAAATGAGAGGATGATCACCTATGAGTGGTGCATCGGCCAACTGATCTGCAATAACCTAACCTTTGATAGCTTTACGGTCCACATACTCAATGTCAAATTCACTTAGAATCATCACCCATTTGGCCAAGCGACCTGTCAATGCTGCTTTGCTAAGTAAGTACTTGAGTGGATCAATCTTTGCGATGAGTTGTACCTTGTGTGTTAATAGATAGTGCCTCAATTTAGTGGCTGCTAAGATTACTGCTAGGCAAGCTTGCTCAATAGGTGTGTAATTGAGTTCATAGCCAACCAGTGTGCGAGAGATGTAGTATACAGCACACTCTTTGCCTTCTGCATTATGTTGTGCCAGTAGTACACCCAATGCTGTACTTGTTGCTGAGATATAAAGTAACAACGGTCTACTTGGATCTGGTGGCATCAGCAATGGTGGATTCATGAGATAGTCTTTAAGCACCTGAAATGCTTGTTGGCATTTGTCATCCCACTGAAAGCGGATGTTCTTGTGTAGCAGGTGTGTGAATGGGTGACACTTATCAGCCAATTGTGTAATGAATCTGCGGATGGATTGAAGTCGTCCTTGTAGTGTTCTTAGCTGACTGATATTCCTTGGAGGTGGCATGTCCATGATTGCTTTAACCTTTGCTGGATCGACCTCAATGCCTTTGCTTGAGACAATGTATCCTAGAAGCTTCCCGGAGGTCACTCCGAAGACACATTTCTTTGGGTTGAGTCGAACATGGTATTGTTCTAGTCTATCAAAGATTTGATCTAAGATGTGGAGATGCCCATCTCTAGTGAGTGATTTTGCTAGTAAGTCATCCACATAATCTTCCATCATAGTATGCATCATGTCATGGAAGATGGTGGTCATTGCTCTTTGATAGGTCGCTCCTACATTCTTTAGACCAAAAGGCATTACATTCCAGCAGTATGTGCCCCATGGACATGTGAAGGCTGTCTTATGTTGGTCCTCTGGTGTGATCTTTATTTGATTGTATCCTGAAAAGCCATCCATGAGTGAAAGCATGGCATGTCCTGCTATCAAATCCACTATGATGTCGATATTTGGTAGGGGGAAGTCATCCTTAGGACATGCCTTATTCAGATCTCTGAAGTCAGTACAAATGCGGATGCCCCCTTTTGGTTTGCCAACTGGCACAATGTTGGAGATCCATTCTGCATAATCAATTGGTCTAATGAAACCAACATCCAGGAGTTTCTTGAGTTTTGTTTTGACTAGCACTGCAATCTGAGGATGCATCTTACGAAGCTTTTGCTTGACAGGTTTGGCTCCTTCTGCTACTGTGAGATGATGCATAACTAAATCAGGATCAAGCCCAGTCATGTCTGCATATGACCATGCAAAGTTGATCTAACGCTGCTGGAAGAACTCTATAAATTTAGGCTGTTCCTCTGGAGTGAGAAGAGATGCCAGATGTATGAGATGACGATTTTCAAGAGTCCCCACATTGTATTCTTTGGTTTCCTTGATGAGAATCGTTGATCCTTCCTATTGTGTACTAGCAGGGAGGATGTCAAACCCTTCATCCTCAGGTGCCTCAAAGAGGTTTTCACCGTTGGATACGCTCTTTCTTTTTACTTTTGTCGGATCAAACAGTGCCACAGTGTGGTTTTCACTGGAAGATCCATGTTTTATTGTTATATTTTTGTAGCTAAAAGGTTTGGCATCCGCCCCAAAGTATGCTGCGCTATTAAGTTCAATGGCGAATCCAGCTTTGTGATCCCCGCTTCGTAGGTTATCCCTTAATTCCAAAATGTCAATGATGGCCTCATCGTTTTGGAAGAAGTCAAGGCATGGGGAATTTGGTTGGTTCCATTCGATGAGTTCAGGGTGGATAATGGGCATTACTTCATCGATTAGGTTAAGTTCATTAGAGGTATCAGTGAGGGTTAAGACAGTGTGGCGAAGGTCATTGATGGTACTTTCCCTGTCAGAATCAGGCGTAGGATGAGACGTAGGGTTTGTGGAAGATGTTTCCAGCTCAGGTACCCAAGTGGTCTTTATCTATGCTTCTCCGTAAACAGGGATGTCTTTGCGTGGTGGACGTGGTGATGTGCCTTCCTCATCTGAAGTGTTAAGCTGTACAAAATCAAATTCCCACTCATGTGAGTCGGTCTCTGAATCACTTTCCAGCATCCGATTGCTATACCATACTAGGATGTCACTGGAGTTGAATACTACAGGCATGATTGGTTTATGTACCTTTGTAGTGATCGGTGCTACAAGAATTTTGATGGGGATTAAGGGATTTGTTACTGGAAGTATTGATAGTGTTGACTTAGTGGCTTCTATTGGAATGGCTGGTGCCATAGATGTTGCTGCGAGTTCGGATACAGTTGTGGCTGCGAATGGTTTTATTGATGTGATGGCTGTCGCGGATGGGATTACTAGTTCGATTGGTGGGATGTTTGGCATTGGTGATGGTTGCGATGGAGTTGTGAGCCTTGATGGGGCAGTGGGGATAGTGCTTGATGGTGCTTTGATTATGAAAGGTGTCCTCTTTGCAGTAGGTGGGCAAAATGGTTTGTTGGGTTTTCCTTTGAATCTAAGTTTAGGAAGGATCTCTTTTTCAAAGCCTAGGCCTGTATTACCTTTGGGCTTGAATTCTAGTAGTAGAGTTTCATGTTGTCCTTGTTTGCAGTATCCCAAAGCACTCTGACCATCATATCCCATTCTTTGCATAATGAGGAGGCCTTTGCCATACTGTTCTGTAGGAAGTGTAACTTGCAGTTTATCAATGGTGATGGGATCTTTATAGATCCATTCCGCTAGGTCCTCATCTTGTGTCTCTTCCTCTTGACTCTTTCCAAGGATGAAAGGCGTCAAGGCACATGCTGGCGTGATTAGTGGTTGCTAGAGTAACTGTTGTGGTTTACCATGTGTTCTAGGAGAAGTGGGCATTTGTCCCACACAAAAGAGCTGACTCAAGTTGTATTCTCCAGGACCTTCCTCTGCTACTTTCATCTTAAGCTTTTCTTGCTTGGGTATAGGGGTGTTCGAACTGGCAAGAGAGGCGAGACTTACATATGATGTGGAGGAAATGGCTTCCCTATTATTAGGAACAGTAATTTCTGGTTGATGGCTGATATTATGGTAAAATGCAAAGGGATTTGCATCGCCCAGGATTGTGATCTCTGTACCATTATGTGGGAACTTGATACATTGATGGTAGGTAGATGGAACAGCTTGCATGGCATGTATCCAAGGTCTCCCTAATAATAGATTATATGGTAGAGGAAGGTCTAGAACCTGACAGATGATGTGCTTTACCACAGGGCCCACTCGGATTGGTAGTACCACAACTCCTTTGGATGAACACTCTGCATCATCATATGCTTTGATGGTGATCTTCTTGTGAGGATCCACTAATTCTATTGCATATCCCAATGTTGTGACCAACTATAGTGTACAAATGTTTAGGCCTGCTCCATTATCTATCAAGACTCGCTTGATCCTATGTTGGTTGATAAAGCCTTCAATGTGTAGTGAAGCATTATGAGGTTGTTGGAAAGAAGAGTTGTCACTTTCAAAAAAAGTGAGACAAGGTGATGACTTTAGATTTCCAACCATGGCTTGAAATTGGTCTGTGTTCAAGTTTGCAGGGACTGACGCCTCTTGGAGTGCTTGATCCAAGATAGTTTTATGAGATGGTGATAGGTGCAATAGCTCTAAAATGGATATAAGCATAGGCATTTTATCTAAGTGTTCCACAAGATTGTACTACTTTGGGACGGAGGTGGTGCCCTGTGGAGCTGCCTTGATCGTGACCTTGCCACGACGTGTAACAACATTGCAATTTGAGGTGGGAGTTTTGAAGGTTATGGTTGCAACTTGTTCATTGGCATCATACAGATGATTTACAGTGTAATTATACGCAGCCTGCATATAATCAATGGTATCAGTGCCTCACCTGGAAGTGGAAGGATCTCTTTGATCTTGTGAGGGAAGTGGATTTTTGAACATCAAATGATCATTATTGGTTGTTTTTGGGTTATGTCCTTCAATTTCAATTTCTCCTCGATCAATTAGATCCTGAATGAGATCTTTCAATCGGTGACAATTACTTGTCTTGTGCCCTCTCCCTTGATGGAATTCACAGTGTTCAGTATCTCTCCACCATGCCAGTTTGACCTGAGGTTCATAGTTTGATAGTTTAGGTAGAGTGACCAAATTTTGAGAAATGAGTTGTCGCAACACTGTTTCAATGGGTTCCCCTAAGGGAGTGTATGTGCGTTTCTGTTTGTGCTGACGAGGTCTTGGTTCATCATGAGATGTGATGTGACCTTGATTAGGAGGAACATTTGTGTTATTCTGAGGTGGAGGATTTTGTCCTGCAAACCGAACCACAGGTTGTGCATTTTGGATAGTTCGAGCATCCACAACCCCATCGTTGACAATATTCTTGTTCTTGTTCCAGAAGCTTGGTTTATCACTATTGAAGCACGGGCGAGGACCATCTTTTGGTTCATTAAAGATTTTGATGAGTCCTTTCTTGATGAGTGCCCTTTCACATTTTAAACCCTTGGTGATCATATCATTAAAAGAGTCTGTGTCTTTGACATCCAGGTGAAATTCCATTTCTTCGTTTAAGTTGGAAATGAATATTTCCACTAGTTCTCGTTCAGGTAACTGAAGAGAACGTCTGCTAGACATTTGGCGCCATCGTTGCAGGAATACTGAGAATAGTTCACCTGGTTTTTGTTTGGTATTGCACAGATCAGCCATGGTGATGTCGCGTTCAATGTTATGAGAGTAATGAGATAGGAACTTCTAGATGAGTTCCTCAAATGTTCTAATGCCACCTGGTAGTCGGGAAAACCATGATGTGGTTGTTCCTCCCAAGCTTTGGGGAAAAAGGCGCATTAGGTAGGTGTCTTCATATGCCACTTCAAGACAAGCGGAATGAAATTCTCGGACATGATCGCGGGGATCCCCCTTTCCTCTATATTTTTCAAATTTAGGTGTTTCGAATCCTCTTGGAAAAGGTGGCATGTAAAGATTTCTATCAAAAGGATAGGGACAGATGTCATTGAGTGAGAATTGGTTAGTCTTGACACCACTATGAAGCTGTTGGGCGAGATTCTCGACTTGTTGCCGCAACATCTCCATTTCATTTGGAGGAGGAGGTGGTGGGTTACCTCGATGAATGTTATATCTGATGGGATCTCTACCTCTTTCCTCTTCATGGCGACTTTGTCTTTCTGATGCTTGTCTTAATTGGGCAAGATCAAAGTCAGAGGGGAGTTTTGCTCCTTCTTGAGCGAGTCTTAAGAAGTGAGCATCCGCATTGCTCCTGAGTATTTCATCAAAAAGTCTGTTAAAGAGAGGGTTATGTTGAGCCCTTTCTATTGTTGCAGGAGTGGGAGTACTTGGGTTTTCGTCATCTGCATTTCCTCCAAGTGCTTCTTGAAATTCATTGAGATTTTCCTCTTCTTCTTCTTCCCTTTCTATTTCTCGTTGCCTGGACTGTGATCGGGTTTGGGCCATTTTGTTTATAAGCTTTTTGTTGAAGTTGTGTGAAAATGATGATGAGTTTTTGTTGAAATGAGAGATTGATGGTTGGTGAATTCTGTTGCACGTGGATCTCTAGCACCTTTAAGGTGGATGTAACCGAAATTCCTTCTTTGAATTGCTTGTTTGTTTGATAAGTTTTGATGTGATAAGGTGTAGAGAAATCTGAGATGTGTTATAGATTTAACTACCTAGTAATGAGAGGATTCACTCATGAACTAGTTTTAACTTGCGTAGATGTGTCTCTTAGGATGAGCTTATCCTAGATGTAGAAACAATCTAAAACGTGATGTGATGTGTTTGATTTCAAGCAATATCTAAAAGAGAACTTGGGACAAGAACCTCTTAATGTTTTGAGAGTTGGGACGGATTGATGATGAAGTGATGATGTATGAGTGAGATGATGGATGAAAATGTTTTCAACTTCAATAAAAACTTTGTGTTACAAATGGGACAAACTCTATCTCTTCCCTTTCGGGTGTTGGTGGTATTTCTCGAGCTGTATTGTATGTGATACAGACATTTGGGAAGAAGTTGGGATTAATCTTTCCTCCTTGGTTTTTTTGATAACTCAGAGCTCTATATTGCATAAAAGTTCTGCGGTTCAATGATTTGGAATCAAATTCGTTTGTTTTTCCTTGAATGTAGAGACGCATGTGAAGCAGAAAGACTCTATGCGAGACAAAGATTTGTCTATTTATATAGAAGAACTTCCTTCTTTTGATCAAAGCCTTTGAGCTTAATGGTCTTCTTTTCAAGTTGATATTCTAATGATGCTTCTTCTTTCACAAGATGTGAAGAATGGTCATAAAATTTTGACTCTTTTTTGTTTTGCACTTTGTTTTTGGTATTTTTGTTTGTTTTTGAGAAATGTTGGATGAATACTTTGTTTTTGGGATTGATTTTCTGATTTTTCTTTGACAAGAAAACAAAGCAAGCACACAAACACAAAAATGTTGCCTCCAAAGGCACAAATGAGTATGGGTCTAGATCAACCCAATCCTTGGACTTGTATATAACCCTTCCTTTAGATGTATTTTAAGGTGTATTTCCAAAGCCTGAAGTCAGCTCAATTTGTACTTGGTCTTTAAAATGAACACATTTCAAACACTTTTTTATCCCTAAGGTCAAATGGCCAGTTGTGATAAATTTAGCCCACATCTTGATATTTCTTCGACTTTGGTACTACATACCTTATGAATCCTGCCATGGCAGGTAAGGATGTGATATACTAAGTCTTGCACGAGCATAACAAATAGATGATCCCTATGATGGGGGAGTCACCACTTTTATCAAGCCACAAGTGACTTTTCAAAAAGCTATGTTTCTACTCAAGGAAATATGTATGGTGAGTACCTTGGGAGCAAAACCATCTATGCTCTTGCACTAAATTATATCGCAAATATCCTCAATCAATAGAACGGGTGGGCTACTACTTAAAGGTGTTTAGTCATGTTCGATGTTTTTGGACATAAGTTCATTCTGCAGTGACTCACTTAAGAGCCTTGTAACTGGTGGTGGGGCCCATTTGTCCTTTTGGCCAGTTACACTGTAGGAACAGCTATTCCCAAGGCTACAGCTTTTGCTCACACCTAATTTCTATAGCGGCTCGAAGGATTTACCGCTCGAGGTCGTTCCCAAGAGTGATGTGTCTCTTGGCAGGCCTCTCTTAAAAAGATAAAATTTTGAGTGTTACTAACACTTTTCTCTTGCACCTAGGACCACGAAAGCCAAGGGAGAGGATAGTGTGTGTTAGAAGTAGGACCACTCGACCAACTCTTTGCACAAGTGTGCCAAGCACGAAAAACACTTGTTCTTTTTAATCTATCATTGCAATGTGTTCTAACTATTTGGAGATGTTGCTCCAACAATCATGGTGTTCTTTTTAATTTTCAAAGGCAATTGTTTGAGTAAACTAGAATTTGAAAATCCTGGTCAACTTAATGAAAAACACGTTTGCATGAAGTAAAATTGCTTTAAAAATGAGACAAGTTGATTGTGAATTTTATTTGCACCAAAAATGGAAGTGTGGATTGTGAGTTTTATCTTGATGCAAGAAATAAAATTTGCCTTGTTGATTTTAAGCACCAAAACGAAGTTTGTTTCCTAACTTGCAAAAAAAATAAAGTTGTTTTTGTATAAGTTTGTGGTTCTTTTTACCTTGGAACAATGAAATTCTTTTTAAGAGCCCCAAACAAATGTGTGATTCTTTTTTAAAAGCCCAAATTTGAAATGTGAAGTTAATTTTAAACCAAAATAAAAAGTGAATTCATTTTTAAAACCAACTTCAAAAACAAGTTAGTAAAAAATATAAATCTACTTTTTAATCTAATTTAAATCTGCACAAAAGAGAAAAATAGTTAGTAAAATCCACCTATTTGGTGGGCTTCTACAAGCCTAATTTTTTTTTTTTTGGTTTTTTTTTTTTTTTGGTTACAAGGTGATTTGTACAACGTTTTGTTACAATAGCGCTAGTCTGCGTTTGAACAGAGGCACTATTTAACACAAACGCACTAAAAGAAAGGGAAAGACAGAGAAGGCAAAAACACTGAAACAAGGTGAATAGCGCCAAAATAATGTCAAACGCACCAAAACAGTGTCAAAAGCGCAACCTGTGTGACATTTTCAACATTCAAACATGTTATTGGTTAAGAAAAAAAAGTTGATCTTTTTGGTGTTTGGATTCACGTCGGGTTCACCAAATGATGCTCTGCAAAAAGGATTAGAAAATCTGTTTGATGGCAACACACACAAGAGCACAAGAAACAAACGTTAGTGTTAGCAACAAAAGATTATCCTAAATAGGCATATCAAGAGAGATATGAAGCATGAAATAAAAAACATATAAACATAGAATAAAATAGCTAATCAAGATGCTCATAGTTTCTCCTCCCTTGTTCCTCTCCTCTCCAAGTCCCAAATGAGTGTAGCTCTCAGCTTTTAGCACTAGCCATGGATGCCATATGGAGATTCAAGATGGTTGAATATGA